>NC_069501.1:326016036-326293536 GCF_027579735.1 Bombina bombina | reverse complement strand
GCCAAGATTATTCTGTGGGTTCTTGATGTAGTAACATGATGTCAACCACAAGCGCCCTTCCTTTTCAGTTTCAAATCATCCTCACAATCCATTTGTTTTACATTTTTTTTTACAGAACTATGTAATACAACTATAATTTCAGCAATCTTGTACTGTGACATGTTTTTCAGCAGGCCGATAACTTGACCGACTTTCTTTAACGACAAGTCATTTTGTTTACCCATCTATAAAAACATATACATTTGTTAATTTAGCAAATATTTTAGTAATAGTACTTTTTATTACAAGTAAATATGTGTTGCTGGAAAGCAGCTATTCCAAGTGACAAACGTATAATAAATATGCTAGTTGTTAACAATTTGAAGAACCAGTAAATACAGTAGGATTGAATAGCTGTCAAATACACAATAAAAAGACAATGTAACCAGCACTTACTTTGAATTTGAAATGAGCAGTAGAATATTTTCTGGCCAATTTCAAAGTTAATTCAATTTCCCTCCCACTATATCATGTGAATGACAGCCATCAGCCAATCACAAATGCATAAACTGTATGTATATACTGTGCACTTTAGCACATGCTCAGAAAGTGGGCATATAAAAAGAATGTGTACGTTTTGATAATGAGAAGTATATTTAATTATTTTTTAAAATGTATACTTTATTTGAATTATAAAACTTTAATTTTGAATTTAGTGGCCCAGTAATATGCTCCAGCATGTAAAACATAGCATGGGGAACAAATTAAAGAAGGGAAAACTTCACAGTAGAATGCCCCTTTTAATACTGCATTCTGAAGTTTTTACATTTCATGACAACATCACTTACATAAATATACTTTTAGTCCTGTATATATATATATATATATATATATATATATATATATATATATATATATATATATATATATATATATATATATATATATATATATATATATATATATATATATATATATATATATATATATAGGTTAAATGTGTTTATAAATGCACAAATTGCCTTTGCTGCACATTAACTTGTCTTTAAATCATGCACAAAAATAAGCTGTGAATTTTCAGTGGATACTTCTTTGTACTTTAAAGGGACACTGAACCCAAATTTTTTCTTTCATGATTCAGATAGAGCATGCAATTTTAAGCAACTTTTTAATTTACTTCTATTATCAATTTTTCTTTGTTCTTTTGCAATCTTTATTTGAAAAAGAAGACATCTAAGCTAAGGAGTCAGCAAATTTTTGGTTTAGAACCATGGACAGCAATTTCTTTCATGTAATTAACAAGAGTCCATGAGCTAGTGACGTATGGGATATACATTCCTACCAGGAGGGGCAAAGTTTCCCAAACCTTAAAATGCCTATAAATACACCCCTCACCACACCCACAAATCAGTTTTACAAACTTTGCCTCCAAGGGAGGTGGTGAAGTAAGTTTGTGCTAGATTCTACGTTGATATGCGCTCCGCAGCAAGTTGGAGCCCGGTTTTCCTCTCAGCGTGCAGTGAATGTCAGAGGGATGTGAGGAGAGTATTGCCTATTGAATGCAGTGATCTCCTTCTACGGGGTCTATTTCATAAGGTTCTCTGTTATCGGTCGTAGAGATTCATCTCTTACCTCCCTTTTCAGATCGACGATATACTCTTATATTTACCATTTCCTCTACTGATTCTCGTTTCAGTACTGGTTTGGCTTTCTACAAACATGTAGATGAGTGTCCTGGGGTAAGTAAGTCTTATTTTCTGTGACACTCTAAGCTATGGTTGGGCACTTTATTTATAAAGTTCTAAATATATGTATTCAAACATTTATTTGCCTTGACTCAGAATGTTCAACTTTCCTTATTTCCAGACAGTCAGTTTCATATTTGGGATTATGCTTTAAATTATCATATTTTTTCTTACCTCAAAAATTTGACTTTTTTCCCTGTGGGCTGTTAGGCTCGCGGGGGCTGAAAATGCTTCATTTTATTGTGTCATTCTTGGCGCGGACTTTTTTGGCGCAAAAATTCTTTTCCGTTTCCGGCGTCATACGTGTCGCCGGAAGTTGCGTCATTTTTGACGTTATTTTGCGCCAAAAATGTCGGCGTTCCGGATGTGGCGTCATTTTTGGCGCCAAAAGCATTTAGGCGCCAAATAATGTGGGCGTCTTATTTGGCGCCAAAAAATATGGGCGTCGCTTTTGTCTCCACATTATTTCAGTCTCATTTTTCATTTGCTTCTGGTTGCTAGAAGCTTGATGTTTGGCATTTTTTTCCCATTCCTGAAACTGTCTTATAAGGAATTTGATCTATTTTGCTTTATATGTTGTTTTTTCTCTTACATATTGCAAGATGTCTCACGTTGCATCTGAGCCAGAAGATACTACAGGAAAACCACTGCCTGCTGGATCTACCAAAGCTAAGTGTATCTGCTGTAAACTTTTGGTAGCTATTCCTCCAGCTGTTGTTTGTAATAATTGTCATGACAAACTTGTTAAAGCAGATAATATTTCCTTTAGTGATGTACCATTGCCTGTTGCAGTTCCCTCAACATCTAAGGTGCAGAATGTTCCTGATAACATAAGAGATTTTGTTTCTGAATCCATAAAGAAGGCTTTGTCTGTTATTTCTCCTTCTAGTAAACGTAAAAAGTCTTTTAAATCTTCTCTCTCTACAGATGAATTTTTAAATGAACACCATCATTCTGATTCTTTGGACTCTTCTGGTTCAGAGGATTCTGTCTCAGAGATTGATGCTGATAAATCTTCATATTTATTTAAGATGGAATTTATTCGCTCTTTACTTAAAGAAGTACTAATTGCTTTAGAAATAGAGGATTCTAGTCCTCTTGATACTAATTCTATACGTTTGGATAAGGTTTTTAAAGCTCCTGCGGTTATTCCAGAAGTCTTTCCTGTTCCTAATGCTATTTCTGCAGTAATTGCTAAGGAATGGGATAAATTGGGTAATTCATTTACTCCTTCTAAACGTTTTAAGCAATTATATCCTGTTCCGCCTGACAGGTTAGAATTTTGGGACAAAATCCCTAAAGTTGATGGGGCTATTTCTACCCTTGCTAAACGTACTACCATTCCTACGTCAGATGGTACCTCGTTTAAAGATCCTTTAGATAGAAAAATTGAATCTTTTCTAAGAAAAGCTTATCTATGTTCAGGTAATCTTCTTAGACCTGCTATATCATTGGCTGATGTTGCTGCAGCTTCAACTTTTTGGTTGGAAACTCTAGCGCAACAAGTAACAAATCGTGATTCTCATGATATTATTATTCTTCTCCAGCATGCTAATAATTTCATCTGTGATGCCATTTTTGATATTATTAGAGTTGATGTTAGATTTATGTCTCTGGCTATCTTAGCCAGAAGAGCTTTATGGCTTAAGACTTGGAATGCTGATATGGCTTCTAAATCAACTCTACTTTCCATTTCTTTCCAGGGAAACAAATTATTTGGTTCTCAGTTGGATTCTATTATTTCAACTGTTACTGGTGGGAAAGGAACTTTTTTACCACAGGATAAAAAGTCTAAAGGTAAAAACAGGGCTAACAATCGTTTTCGTTCCTTTCGTTTCAACAAAGAACAAAAGCCTGATCCTTCGTCCTCAGGAGCAGTTTCAGTTTGGAAACCATCTCCAGTCTGGAATAAATCCAAGCCTGCTAGAAAGGCAAAGCCTGCTTCTAAGTTCACATGAAGGTACGGCCCTCATTCCAGTTCAGCTGGTAGGGGGCAGGTTACGTTTTTTCAAAGAAATTTGGATCAATTCTGTTCACAATCTTTGGATTCAGAACATTGTTTCAGAAGGGTACAGAATTGGTTTCAAGATGAGACCTCCTGCAAAGAGATTTTTTCTTTCCCATGTCCCAGTAAATCCAGTGAAAGCTCAAGCATTTCTGAATTGTGTTTCAGATCTAGAGTTGGCTGGAGTAATTATGCCAGTTCCAGTTCCGGAACAGGGGATGGGGTTTTATTCAAATCTCTTCATTGTACCAAAGAAGGAGAATTCCTTCAGACCAGTTCTGGATCTAAAATTATTGAATCGTTATGTAAGGATACCAACGTTCAAGATGGTAACTGTAAGGACTATATTGCCTTTTGTTCAGCAAGGGAATTATATGTCCACAATAGATTTACAGGATGCATATCTGCATATTCCAATTCATCCAGATCATTATCAGTTCCTGAGATTCTCTTTTCTAGACAAGCATTACCAATTTGTGGCTCTACCGTTTGGCCTTGCTACAGCTCCAAGAATTTTCACAAAGATTCTCGGTGCCCTTCTGTCTGTAATCAGAGAACAGGGTATTGTGGTATTTCCTTATTTGGACGATATCTTGGTACTTGCTCCGTCTTTACATTTAGCAGAGTCTCATACGAATCGACTTGTGTTGTTTCTTCAAGATCATGGTTGGAGGATCAATTTACCAAAAAGTTCTTTGATTCCTCAAACAAGGGTAACCTTTCTGGGTTTCCAGATAGATTCAGTGTCCATGACTTTGTCTTTAACAGACAAGAGACGTCTAAAATTGATTACAGCCTGTCGAAACCTTCAGTCTCAATCATTCCCTTCGGTAGCCTTATGCATGGAAATTCTAGGTCTTATGACTGCTGCATCGGACGCGATCCCCTTTGCTCGTTTTCACATGCGACCTCTTCAGCTCTGTATGCTGAACCAATGGTGCAGGGATTACACGAAGATATATCAATTAATATCTTTAAAACCGATTGTTCGGCACTCTCTAACGTGGTGGACAGATCACCATCGTTTAATTCAGGGGGCTTCTTTTGTTCTTCCGACCTGGACTGTAATTTCAACAGATGCAAGTCTCACAGGTTGGGGAGCTGTGTGGGGATCTCTGACGGCACAAGGAGTTTGGGAATCTCAGGAGGTGAGATTACCGATCAATATCTTGGAACTCCGTGCAGTTTTCAGAGCTCTTCAGTTTTGGCCTCTTCTGAAGAGAGAATCGTTCATTTGTTTTCAGACAGACAATGTCACAACTGTGGCATACATCAATCATCAAGGAGGGACTCACAGTCCTCTGGCTATGAAAGAAGTATCTCGAATTTTGGTTTGGGCGGAATCCAGCTCCTGTCTAATCTCTGCGGTTCATATCCCAGGTGTAGACAATTGGGAAGCGGATTATCTCAGTCGCCAAACGTTGCATCCGGGCGAATGGTCTCTTCACCCAGAGGTATTTCTTCAGATTGTTCAATTGTGGGGGCTTCCAGAGATAGATCTGATGGCCTCTCATCTAAACAAGAAACTTCCCAGGTATCTGTCCAGATCCCGGGATCCTCAGGCGGAGGCAGTGGATGCATTATCACTTCCTTGGAAGTATCATCCTGCCTATATCTTTCCGCCTCTAGTTCTTCTTCCAAGAGTAATCTCCAAGATTCTGAGGGAATGCTCGTTTGTTCTGCTAATAGCTCCGGCATGGCCTCACAGGTTTTGGTATGCGGATCTTGTCCGGATGGCATCTTGCCAGCCATGGACTCTTCCGTTAAGACCAGACCTTCTGTCACAAGGTCCTTTTTTCCATCCGGATCTGAAATCCTTAAATTTAAAGGTATGGAGATTGAACGCTTGATTCTTGGTCATAGAGGTTTCTCTGACTCCGTGATTAATACTATGTTACAGGCTCGTAAATCTGTATCTCGAGAGATATATTATAGAGTCTGGAAGACTTATATTTCTTGGTGTCTTTCTCATCATTTTTCTTGGCATTCTTTTAGAATACCGAGAATTTTACAGTTTCTTCAGGATGGTTTAGATAAGGGTTTGTCCGCAAGTTCTTTGAAAGGACAAATCTCCGCTCTTTCTGTTCTTTTTCACAGAAAGATTGCTATTCTTCCTGATATTCATTGTTTTGTACAAGCTTTGGTTCGTATAAAACCTGTCATTAAGTCAATTTCTCCTCCTTGGAGTTTGAATTTGGTTCTGGGAGCTCTTCAAGCTCCTCCGTTTGAACCTATGCATTCATTGGACATTAAATTACTTTCTTGGAAAGTTTTGTTCCTTTTGGCCATCTCTTCTGCTAGAAGAGTTTCTGAATTATCTGCTCTTTCGTGTGAGTCTCCTTTTCTGATTTTTCATCAGGATAAGGCGGTGTTGCGAACTTCTTTTGAATTTTTACCTAAAGTTGTGAATTCCAACAACATTAGTAGAGAAATTGTGGTTCCTTCATTATGTCCTAATCCTAAGAATTCTAAGGAGAAATCATTGCATTCTTTGGATGTTGTTAGAGCTTTGAAATATTATGTTGAAGCTACGAAATCTTTCCGTAAGACTTCTAGTCTATTTGTTATCTTTTCCGGTTCTAGGAAAGGCCAGAAAGCTTCTGCCATTTCTTTGGCATCTTGGTTGAAATCTTTAATTCATCTTGCCTATGTTGAGTCGGGTAAAATTCCGCCTCAAAGAATTACAGCTCATTCTACTAGGTCAGTATCTACTTCCTGGGCGTTTAGGAATGAAGCTTCGGTTGACCAGATCTGCAAAGCAGCAACTTGGTCCTCTTTGCATACTTTTACTAAATTCTACCATTTTGATGTATTTTCTTCTTCTGAAGCAGTTTTTGGTAGAAAAGTTCTTCAGGCAGCGGTTTCAGTTTGAATCTTCTGCTTATGTTTTTTGTTAAACTTTATTTTGGGTGTGGATTATTTTCAGCAGGAATTGGCTGTCTTTATTTTATCCCTCCCTCTCTAGTGACTCTTGTGTGGAAAGATCCACATCTTGGGTAGTCATTATCCCATACGTCACTAGCTCATGGACTCTTGTTAATTACATGAAAGAAAACATAATTTATGTAAGAACTTACCTGATAAATTCATTTCTTTCATATTAACAAGAGTCCATGAGGCCCACCCTTTTTTGTGGTGGTTATGATTTTTTTGTATAAAGCACAATTATTCCAATTACTTATTTTATATGCTTCGCACTTTTTTTCTTATCACCCCACTTCTTGGCTATTCGTTAAACTGATTTGTGGGTGTGGTGAGGGGTGTATTTATAGGCATTTTAAGGTTTGGGAAACTTTGCCCCTCCTGGTAGGAATGTATATCCCATACGTCACTAGCTCATGGACTCTTGTTAATATGAAAGAAATGAATTTATCAGGTAAGTTCTTACATAAATTATGTTTTTTTATTTGTGCTGTCCAATCAGCAAGGACAACCCAGGTTGTTCACCAAAAATGAGTCGGCATCTAAACTTACATTCTTGCTTTTCAAATAAACATACCAAGAGAATGAAGAAAATGTGTTAGTAGGATTAAATTAGAAATTTGCTTAAAATTGCATGCTCTATCTGAATCACAAAAGAAAAAATTTGGGTTCAGTGTCCCTTTAAGTGAAGGTAAAATTTGATGAATGAAAGCCCAGTTTTTAAAAATACTATTAAAAACAGGGGCACTTTCATTCATCAAAGTTTAGAAAGCAGCCGTTTTGATTAAAAACCTACCTTTGTTTTTTTCACAGCCAAAGCAGCTTCCCCCACCCCGGAGATCCTCTCTTCACACGTCACCAATTACTAATCCGGCTTCCTCCAATCATGGCATGGCCTCGGGCAATGACTCCCCTGGGGGGAAAGCCGTGATTGGAGGAAGCCAGATTAGTCATTGGTGACGTATGAAGAGAGGATCTCTGGGGTGGGGGAAGCTGCTCTGGCTGTTAAAAAAACAAAGGTAAGTTTTTAATCAAAACGGCTGCTTTCTAAACTTTGATGAATGAAAGTGCCCCTGTTTTTAATAGTATTTTTAAAAAACGGCCTTTCATTCATCAAAGTTTACCTTCACTTAAAAATGTAAATATACACACACACACACACATATATACAGTATATATATATTTTTTTTATATATATTTAAGCCTTAAATCATATACAAAATAAAAATATTAATAATGTTCCATTCATTTTAACCCTCAACTTCTATAATGCCATTTTTTAACATACATTCTTATTAATGTGAAACCTGTATCTGATGTTGTGTGTGTATGTATGTATATGTATATATGTGTGTGTGCATATATATATATATATATATAGTATATATATGTATATATATATATATATATATAGTGTGTATATATATATATATATATATATATATATATATATATATATATATATATAGTATATATAGTATATATATATATATATATATATAGTATATATATATATATATATATATATATATATATAGTATATATATATATATATATATAGTATATATATATAGTATATTTATAGTATATATATATATATATATATATATATATATATATATATATATATATATATATATATATATATATATATATATATTATATATGTGTGTGTATGTGTATATATATGTGTATATATATATATACACACACATATATGTTCTTTTGGGGTAATGATACACCGAAACGTTATGTCTTTCTGCTAAGAATTTGAAAATAAATTACTACATTTTATAAAGACCAGCGAGTGCCTTTTCTATGATGGAAGTCTCAATGTGTGTATGAAGTGCACCCTGGCAGCTGAGACACTTTCGTAAGACTGTGCTTATCCTTCATTGGGGATTTTATATATATATATATACTGGAATATAAATTTGTAGATAAATCTAACAGGAAAAAATGGGAGCGTGTGTTATAATAAAAGTGATGTAGTCAATAGGTGTGGGTAGGTGTTTTGGTAAAACAAATATTGGTCACATTGATTCATTTCTGAACAAATATTGAATGTTTGCTGTGCATTTATCATTTTAATGTTAATCTTCTCTTATTCAAATATAACCATTGATTATTAAATTATAGATTTGATTATTGGAATATTAACATTTGAATGTTGATTTTAACAGTTCATTGTAAGTCTACAGGAATCAATTTTCAAATCAATATTTAAATATAATATTGGAATATTGTATTTGAAAGTCAAATGATAATTACTTTTTAGGAACATTTGAATGGCTAAACAAATTCAAGGGACCATATTCACTGTACCATGCGTTTATGAAAATTCTGACATTTGCCCATCGTTTCTACTCAAGCTGTGACTGTCTGCTGCTTTATTAGACTTTGATTAGAACTAATGTTGCATTCCTTTAGTCCTATATAGGTTTAAGGATAAATACATGCCATCTACCTGGAATTTAAAATGAAGGAGATTTTAATGGCCACTTTGTACAGTAAAGCAGTGAGTTTGATATGTGTGTTATTTACTGTTAAGCAAAAGACTATTGATCTTGCTCAGCTTGCCTAGATCTGTCTTCTAATGTGATAAGCATTCAGGTGACAAAATAAATCAAATCATCTCTCAAACATTTCATTTAACCTAGATGACAAATAATCCTTGTCAATGTTTTAACTCTCAGATATAAAAATCTATACATGGCCCAATGCATCAGCTGTGACTACATAGCCAGAGGCTGTATTCTGTGACCATGTTTTGTTTTGCTGATTTACATTCATATTTTACCTTTGTTTTTTCTTCTCAAAAATCCCATATGGAGAGTGTGAATTATTAAACACACCTTAGCGCAGTAGAATACAACAAGCATTCCAAAAACCGCATGTGCATCTCTGAGGAATGATCTTTCATTAGGAGCATGAGAGGGTGGCCTGTTTTCTCTCAAGAAAACACATCTTTCAGCATGACCTGGTATCCCTTTCTATCCCCATTTCTGCACTAAAAGGGGTAAAACCATGAAACAGTATGATGAGACAGGAAGTAACAAAAAAGGGTAATTCTTGTCAAAATTAAACTTTCATGATTCAGATGGGGCATGTAATTTTAAACAACTTTTCATTTCACTTTTATCATCAAATTTGCTTTGTTCCCTTGGTATTCTTAGTTGAAAGCTAAACCTAGGTAGGCTCATATGTTAATTTCTAAACCTTTGAAGGTCACCTCTTATCTGAATGCATTTGACCATTTTTCACAGCTAGATGTTGTTAGTTCATGTGTGCCATATAGATCAGCGGTCGCTAACCAGTGGTCCATGGACCACTGGTGGTCCACGAGAAGATGTTGGTGGTCATTGACACCATCAAGTAGGAATTAATATCCTCGGATGGTGTCACCCCGTCACACCGCAACTCCCTACAGTGCCTCGCTGGACATTAGTGAAAACCGACGGGGGAGGAGTTACATTTCAATCTCCCTACGCACGTTGCGTAGTACAACTTGCATAGCTAGATTGTATTTTTAACTCCTCCCACGCGGTGCGCTGCTCAGAGGAAGATGCTTCCATTCTAAAGCCAGCAGAGGTTGGTATAGTCTTGGCTTGAAATAGTGAAGTATATAAAAAAAAAAAAAAAATCTTAGAAAGAAAAATTTTATTTATTTATTTCCTTCCCTTTACCTGTCTCTTTGTAGTAGTTTTCCTAATTCCTTCAGATGGACTTACATCACTGTTTGTCTTCCTCCCCTCCATCTTTTTATTAAATATGAATTATTTTTCATTCTAATAATTGTATTCCACTTGAATTTCAGTAATTGCCATCTAGCAGATCAGCCATATTCCACCAGTATTATATTAATTGCCAGTAATATCAGTCGTGGTTAGCTCACATCCATATTGAGAGCTTTCTGATATAAATTATGACTCCGATGTCTGTCCATGATCATAAGTAGTTTTGAATAATTCCTAACTGGGGAGGTAACTTGGAAATCTTGTGGTCCTTTTAAACATAATTCTTTTTTTTCCCCATTTTCTGTTTCCAGCTCAAAAGTTGGCACTCACCCTTTATCTGTCATTTAGAAGTATTCTCTCAGTTCTGTCATTCAGTTAATTAATTCTAAAAAAATAATTCTTAAAAATGTGTAAATATATACATAATGTAAACTTAGCTATGGTTATACTAGTAATGTACAGTATGTGTGTGTGTATATATATATATATATATATATATATATATATATATATATATATATATATATATATACACACATTATAGAGGTTTGTACTTTTTTTTTAAAATCACGTTAGTGGTCCACGGATTCAAAATTGTGAGTTTAGTGGTCCCGGAAGTCCGAAAAGTTGAGGACTCCTGATATAGATAACATTGTGCTCACGCCCGTGGAGTTACTTATGAGAGGGCACTGATTTGGCTAAATGCAAGTCTGTCAAAATAACTGAAATAAGGGGGCAGTCTGCAGAGGCTTAGATACAAGGTAATCACAGAGATAAAAAGTATATTAATATAGCAGTGTTGATTATGTAAAACTGGGGAATGGGTAATAAAGGGATTATCTATTTTTTTAAACAATAAAAATTCTTGAGTAGGCTGTCCTTTTAATTTTGCAACCAAACCTATTTTAATTCCACACTTACCATTACTTTGCCTTCCAGGAAAAAAAAGGATAGTATAACTGTTTTCTGATTAAAAAATAGTAATTCAGTATTAGAAGATCAAATTTCAGTTCATACCACATTGAATTGTCTTGCATGTTATGCCTTACAGATATAGGAATAAAATATTTAACTTTACACTGTTAGACAAATTTGAAAACTAAACAGAATTCTAATTTCAGAGAGGGCTGGCAACTCATTTTGAGAATTTATGTATGATTGTACCATTGTTCAGACCCTTTTAAAAGGTCAGTGAACATAGCTCCCACACTAAGTAAAGCTGTTGGCTGCTCTACCCAGTGCCAGTGCTGTCTACATTTAGTTGAACAGCGCGATCAGGTGAGCTGTCGTTAAGACAGCAAGCAGTGAGGCGATTAAAAAAAAGAAAGCTGCATTGCCCATTAGGACGACGATGTAGGTAAGGTAAGTTTACTTTTGGGGGTACAGTACAGAATTATGTAACACTATTTTCTATGTTTATTGCCCCTTTAATATATTGAGAAAAAAAGTTAACCATAAAATATTTTTGCCAATATAGCATCCTATTTAGGTCTTCCATAAAATGTCAGCTGTTTTTACTTTTGCCCAGTTCAGTGTTAAGGGACTGTAGTTATTTCAATTGCTTAGCATATAGATGTCCACTAGATTTTTTTTGTCCCACCCTATGTCTTTATTATTTCCTAAATCCATGTGCAGCATAATAGAAACATCATATGACAACATGAGGCCTACTTATCAAGCCGTCAACTGTGCTGCATTCGCCGGCACCAATACGCTCGCCTGACATCGCCTAACATCGCGGCTGCAGATCTGCATACGCTCTCCATATTTAACAAAAAGCTGTCAAAAAGCCACGCACCAAGTACGGGGTGATGAGCAGCAGACTGTTGTTAACTAACAGTCATTGATCTCGCTGCTATTCGGCTTTTTCACAGCTTTATTTATACCCTCTCACTAAACACCGCCACTATACTAAAATGTTTAACCCCTATCCCGCCGCTCCCGGACCCTGCCGCAACTAAATAAAGTTTTTAACCCCTACCCTGCCGCTCCCGGAGCCCACCACAACTCTAATAAAGTTATTAACCCCTATCCCGCTGCTCCCGGAGACCACCACAACTCTAATAAAGTTATTAACCCCCATCCCGCTGCTCCCCAAGCCCACCACAGCTAAATACAGTTATTAACCCCTAAACCACTGCTCCCGGAGCCCTCCGTAACTAAATACATGTATTAACCCCTAAACCCCTGGCCTCCCACATCACTACCACTTACTAAACTTATTGACCCCTAAACTGCCAGCCCCCCACATCACCATAAACTAAATTAAGCTATTAACCCCTAAACCTTACAACCTTATAACTTTATATTAAATATTAACTCATCCCTATCTTATAATAAATTTAAACTTACCTTTAGAATTACATTAAACTATATTAAACTACTAATTAATCTACCCTAACTATTATACTAAAATTACATAAAACTATATTAAACTATTAATTAACCTACCCTAACTATTATCCTACAATTACATTAAACTATATTAAACTACTAATTAATCTACCCTAACTATTATACTAAAATTAAGTTAAACTATATTACATATTTAAACACCTAACCCTACTCAGATTATTTAAATCTACAATAAAGCATTACTAAGTTACAAAAAATAAAAAACACTAAGTTACAAAAACCCGCCCACGAAATTGCACAAAATAAAAAATAAATAATCAAATATTTAAACTAATTACACCTAATCTAAGAGCCCTATGGAAATGAAAAAGCCCCCCCCCCAAAAACAAAATAACCCCCCCTCCCCCTAGCCTATAATAAACTACCAATGGCCCTTAAAAGGGCCTTTTGCGGGGCATCGGCCCAAAGAAATCAGCTCTTTTACCTGTAAATAAAAATACAAACACCCCCAACAGTAAAACCCACCACCCACATAACCAAACCCCCCAAATAAAAACCTATCTAAAAAACCTAAGCTCCCCATTGCCCTGAAAAGGGCATTTGTATGTGCATTGCCCATAAAATGGCATTTAGCTCTTTTTCCTTGCCCAAACCCTAATATAAAATTAAAACCCACCCAATAAACCCTTAAAAAAACCTAACACTAACCCCCCGAAGATCCACTTACAGTTTTTGAAGATCGGACATCCATCCTCAACGAAGCGGCAGAAGTCCTCAGCGAAGCCAGCAGAAGTCTTCATCCAAGCGGGCCGAAGTCTTCATCCAACCGGGCAGAAGTCTTCATCCAGACAGCATCTTCTATCTTCATCCATCCGACGTTCCATCTTCAAGACATCCAGCGTGGAGCATCCTCTTCTTCCGACGTCTTCTTTACAATGAGGTTTCCCTTTAAATGACATCATCCATGATGGCGTCCCTTGAATTCCGATTGGCTGATAGAATTCTATCAGCCAATGGGAATTAAGGATGAAAAAATCCAATTGACTTTTGCAATCAGCCAATAGGATTGAGCTTTCATCCTATTGGCTGATCCAATCAGCCAATAGGATTGAGCTCGCATTCTATTGGCTGATTGGAATAGCCAATAAAATGCAAGCTCAATCCTATTGGCTGATTGCAACAGCCAATAGGATTTTTTCATCCTTAATTCCCATTGGCTGATAGAATTCTATCAGCCAATCGGAATTCAAGGGACGCCATCTTGGATGACGTCATTTAAAGGGAAACTTAATTGTTCCAGAAGACGTCGGAAGAAGAGGATGCTCCGCGCCTGATGTCTTGAATATGGAGCCGCTCCTCGCCGGATGGATGAAGATAGAATATGCTGTCTGGATGAAGACTTCTGCCCGGTTGGATGAAGGCTTCGGCCCGCTTGGATGATGACTTCTGCGACTTCGTTGATGATGGATATCCGGTCTTCAAAAACTGTAAGTGGATCTTCGGGGGTTAGTGTTAGGTTTTTTAAGGGTTTATTGGGTGGGTTTTAATTTTAGATTAGGGGTTTGGGCACCAAAAAAGAGCTAACTGCCCTTTTAAGGGCAATGCCCATCCAAATGCCCTTTTCAGGGCAATGGGGAGCTTAGGTTTTTTTTAGATAGGTTTTTATTTGGGGGTTTGGTTGTGTGGATGGTGGGTTTTACTGTTGGGGGGTATTTGTATTTTTATTTACATGTAAAAGAGCTGATTTCTTTGGGGCAATGCCCCACAAAAGGCCCTTTTTAGGGCCATTGGTAGTTTTTTTTTTTTTTTTTTTTTTTTTTTGGGGGGGGGGCTTTTTTATTTTCATAGGGCTCTTAGATTAGGTGTAATTAGTTTAGATATTTAATAATTTATTTTTTATTTTGTGTAACTTAGTGTTTTTTATTTTTTGTAACTTACTGTTTTTTATTTTGTGTAACTTAGTGTTTTTTTATTTTTTGTAACTTAGTGTTTTTATTTTTTGTAACTTAGTTGTTAGCTTTTTGTAACTTAGTAATTCTTTATTGTAGATTTAAATAATTTGAGTAGGGTTAGCTGTTTAAATATGTAATATAGTTTAATGTAATTTTAGTATAATAGTTAGGGTAGGTTAATTAATAGTTTAATATAGTTTAATGTAATTGTAGGATAATAGTTAGGGTAGGTTAATTAATATAGTTTAATGTAATTCTAAAGGTAAGTTTAAATTTATTATAAGATATGGATGAGTTAATATTTAATATAAAGTTAGCGGGTTGTTAGGTTTAGGGGTTAATAGCTTAAATTAGGTTATGGCGATGTGGGGGGCTGGCGGTTTAGGGGTTAATAGGTTTAGTTAATGGTAGTGATGAGGGAGGCCAGAGGTTTAGGGGTTAATACATTTATTTAGTTGCAGAGGGTTTCGGGAGCGGCAGAATAGTGGTTAATATATTTATTTAGTTGCAGTGGGCTTCGGGAGCGGCGGGATAGGAGTTAATACATTTATTTAGTTCCGGCGGGGTCCGGGAGCGGCGGGATAGGGGTTAATAACATTATGTAGGTGGCGGTGGGGTACGGGAGTGTTACAGAAGCATTAGTTATTTTGTTGTGAAGAGCTTATTTCCCAGCAGCAATGCCTGAACCAGCAAGCCAGCGCCTAAGAAGGGCTCCAAGAAAACTGTAACAAGTTTCATTTCATAAAGAGTTAACTCTTTTTTTTCAGCTTTTAGAAACTATTGTCTAATCACCTCTGGAGCCAGACTGCTAATTGATAAGATGAACTTGTAAACTTGTTATCTTAAGTACTGTAATCCTATTGTGGCCTGTCAAAGGACAGTGCTCTCTATCTAAATGTGTGATGGGGGATTTTGTGCTTCCCCCCCTCTCCCCCTGGGAGTGCCCTGTGTGCATGTAACCTTAATAAAAAGCAGGCTGGGCATCCCAGTCCTGAGTTCTTGTTTGACCCTCAATCGCAGCGTTGACTCGTTTTTGTGGGCAGAAGGGTATCCTAGCTGTACTGCAGCTAAGGGAGATTATTCTATATTTGCGAGACTCATATAGAATACTATGGAAAGCAGCTTCTCCCCTCTTTAGCAATAGGGATCCAGGCTACTAAGCGGTCCATCTCTCAGCGAGACTAAGGGTAACCGTAACATTTGGCGGCAGCGGCGGGATTTTCCTGGATTTCCTAGGAGAGGTACAGAACGGATGGAGAGCGCTTACGAAAAATTGAAGCGTACAACCCTAAAGGATTTACTTGAAAGCAGAGGGGGGTACGCCAGCAACCGGCCGAGGAGAGAGCTGATCGCAGAATTGACCGAACTGGATCAGAGCTTCACAATGGCGGAAACACCGACCACGATTAGTGACGAAAAAACCAGGATTGTTCGGGAAAGGCTCTCATTATACGGGCCGAACCCCTCCATGGAATTGGTACAGCAGTTGATGGCGGAGGCGGACGAGGATATACGAGAGACTCGAGCCCACGAACTCAACCTAGCGAACGCACACCGCAATGCTGAAGCCCCGCAGGTAATCATCCCTGTCGAAAATGCTGGGAGGCCCAAGATACCCTATGCGGCATTTCGACCCTTCCTAGAGAGCGAGACAGGGATTGATGAATATTTGGCCGACTTCGAAAGGCAATGTGCCCTGCACCAGATTCCCAACAGAGAGTGGCCCACGATATTGTCTGGGAAACTATCCGGGCGAGCCCTGGAAGCCTTTCGTACTCTGGGTGCTGAGGAAGTGACACAGTATGAGCTAGTTAAGGAGACACTGTTGCGACGGTACGCTGTAACTCCGGACACGTATCGCCGACAGTTTCGGGGCACGGAAAAGAAGCCTAACGATACCCATATGGAATGGGCGCACCGAATGCGGAGAGCGGCAAATCACTGGCTGAGCGGAAGTAAAGCGGTGACTGGGGAGGAAATTTTACAATTGTTTCTCTTAGAACATTTTTATAATGGCATGGAACAGCAAGGGAAGGAATGGCTGCGAGACAGGCGGCCTTCTACCTTAGAAGAAGCAGCCAAATTGGCCGATGAACATTATGACTCCCGTCTTCACGAACCCATGAACTACCGAGCTCCAGCACGGGTCGAACCCAGAGAGGTTTACCGTGCACCCCCTCGTGCTGAATTCCGAGCCCCGGTGCCCACAGGGCCCGTCCGACACTCAGGACCACCCAATAACAGCTCTGAGCGTCCCAGACCGACTTGCCACCGATGCAAGCAACCAGGGCATTTCATGGCTAGCTGCCCCCTTAATACGCACCAGACACCCAGGAATTACAATTACCCCTCTGGGTCCTATCGTCCGGCCCGGGCCCTCTGTGTTAACCAAGAGGCCCCTATGGAGGGATATGTGGGGCCGCTTCACGAGGCAGACCCTGTATATGCTGCCTCAGATAACCGCCAGCACCATCGGCAGAGGGTATGGCTCGAGGGGCGATCTACCGAGGGATTGCGAGACACAGGGGCTACTATCACGCTGGTACAGAGTCATTTGGTGCCAGAGCACAAGCGATCCGGACAGACTGTGGCCGTTAGAGTGGCGGGGGGGGATGTGTACAAAATTCCAACAGCTAAAGTGCATCTTGATTGGGGAGCGGGAAAGGGGGCTGTGAACGTGGGCCTAATGGATAATTTACCTGCCGAAGTACTACTGGGCAACGATTTGGGCCCCATGACTTCTGCCTATGCTCCAGTATGCAACAACGAGGCGGACCCAGTGACTACACGGGCCCAAGCCCGGACGGAGCGAGAGCTCTCACCAGTGCGGGAGACACAGGTAAGACCTACCCCGACCTTGCCTGACAGGTTAGGCCCCATACCCTGGGACACCCCAGATGCCTTCGAGGCAGAGTCTAAGACTGACCCGACCTTACAAAAGTACCGGGAACGAGCAGAGACCGGAGGGGGCAGGGCAGATAACGAAACATTCTTATGGGAAAAAGGGAAACTATACCGCTGGACAGAGAAAAGGGGACAGCGTAGGCGACAGCTGGTAGTGCCCCACAAATACCGTCAAGAAATCCTCAAAATAGGCCACGACATCCCCTTAGCAGGCCACCTAGCCGTTACCCGTACCCTACACCGCATTACTCACACGTTCTTTTGGCCAGGGGTGCACGCTGACGTTAGAACTTACTGTAACACCTGCGATGTGTGTCAACGAGTAGGAAGGCGAGGCGATCACCCTAAAGCCCAGCTAGTAAATATGCCCATTGTAGAGGAACCCTTCAGCCGGGTTGCTATTGACCTAGTGGGACCACTGGCTACCCCTAGTCCCTCCGGTAAGCGATACATTCTTACCGTAGTGGACTACGCTACCAGGTACCCAGAGGCTGTCGCCCTATCCAACATACAAGCGGATACGGTAGCGAATGCACTAGTACAGGTGTTCTCCCGGGTAGGATTTCCAAAAGAAATCCTATCCGACCGAGGCACCCAATTTACGGCTGAATTGACCCAACAACTCTGGCAGGTTTGCAAAATTAAGTCCCTCCTAAGCTCCCCATACCACCCCCAGACGAACGGGCTGTGTGAGAGGTTCAATGGGACCCTCAAGCAAATGCTCAAGACGTTCACTCAGGAATACCGAGACTGGGAACGCTTCCTGCCGCACCTCCTATTTGCTTATCGGGAGGTGCCCCAGGAAACGACAGGGTTCTCTCCCTTCGAGTTGCTCTACGGAAGAAAGGTACGGGGACCCCTAAACCTGATCCGGGAGCACTGGGAGGGAGAGATGGAGGCTGACGGTGTCCCAATTGTGCCATACGTGCTGGAACTCAGGGACCGAATGGAGCAATTAGCCAAATCCGTGCGGGCTAATCTCCAGTTGGCCCAGAGAAGACAGAAAGTATGGTACGATCGGGGGGCCCGAAAGAGAATCTTCACCATAGGACAAAAGGTGTTAGTACTTAAGCCGGTGAAGACAGACAAATTGCAGGCGTCCTGGCAGGGTCCCTACCAGATCGTAGAGAAAAGGGGAGACACCACTTATGTGATAGCTAGCTGCCACAACAACAATCTTAGAAAGACATTCCATGTAAACATGCTCAAGGAATATTTTGAGCGACCAGAGAACGTGACGGCCGTATGTTGTTCCCCTCAGGAAGACCCCGACAGTTTACCCATTCCAGACCTATTAGAAAAGAGCCTCCCCACAGGTATAGTGGCGCAGGTTCAGATAGGGGACCGACTTAGCCCCACTGAAAGGGAGCAGCTCAACCAACTCCTCCAGTCCAAACACCTCACCTTCTCCCCGAAGCCAGGGTACACTACTTTAACCACCCACCAGGTAGATACTCCGGGACAAGCTCCCTTGCGCCAGGCTCCGTACCGAATCCCCGAAGCAGTTAGGACAGGAATGAAGAAGGAGATCGATGAGATGCTCCAGCTCAGGGTAATTGAGCCCTCCGATAGTCCCTGGGCCTCCCCAGTTGTCTTGGTGCCCAAGAAAGATGGGACCACCCGGTTCTGCGTAGACTATCGGAGGCTCAATGAAAATACCGTGACGGACGCTTACCCTATGCCCAGGGTAGACGAGCTACTCGATCGTATAGCCAGGGGAAATTACCTGACCACTATTGACCTCTGCAAAGGTTACTGGCAGATTCCCCTGGCCCCGGAGGCTATCCCCAAGTCGGCATTCGTCACCCCATTCGGCTTATATCAGTTTAGGGTAATGCCGTTTGGGATGAAGAATGCCCCAGCTACATTCCAGCGCTTGGTGGATAGGCTCCTGGATGGCTTCCAGAGTTTTGCTTGCGCCTACCTGGACGACATAGCGATCCACAGTGAGTCCTGGGAGGACCACTTAGCTCATGTGGGAATGGTTCTGGATCAGATCCGGGCTGCTGGCCTGACTCTGAAGCCAGAAAAATGCCACTTTGGGATGGCCGAGGTACAGTACCTGGGTCACCGGGTGGGGTGTGGAAAGCAGCGACCAGAGCCGGCCAAAATAGAAGCTGTCGCCAATTGGCCCACCCCCATCACTAAGACTCAGGTCCTAGCCTTCCTGGGCACGGCAGGGTACTATAGACGGTTCGTACCAGACTACAGCACACTTGCCAAACCCCTGACTGACTTGACCAAGAAGAACTTACCTCGACAGGTCCTGTGGTCTCCCCACTGTGAAACGGCTTTCCAGGCTCTCAAAAATGCTCTAATTAACGCTCCTGTCTTGGCGGCCCCAGCCCTTAACAAACGTTTTATCGTCCTTACAGATGCTTCCATGTTCGGGCTGGGAGCCGTCCTCAGCCAAGTAGGCGAAGATGGAGGGGAGCATCCAGTTGCCTACATCAGCCGGAAGCTCCTGCCCCGCGAAGTCAGCTATGCAGCGGTCGAAAAGGAGTGTTTGGCTTTGGTGTGGGCATTAAAGAAATTGACTCCCTATTTATATGGTCAGGAGTTCACTCTGGTCACCGACCATAACCCGTTGGTGTGGCTGAACCGGGTCTCTGGAGATAACGGCAGGCTATTACGTTGGAGCTTATCGTTGCAAACCTTCAATTTCACCATTACTTACAGACCTGGGAAACAGAATGGCAACGCCGACGGGTTGTCCAGACAAACCGACCTCAGCCCCGCATAACCAGCGGTCTGGACAGCCTTAGTCTGCCCCGAAAAGGGGTCAGACCGTGTCTGCCAGAGTGTTCCACAGAAAGGGAGCAATGTTACAGAAGCATTAGTTATTTTGTTGTGAAGAGCTTATTTCCCAGCAGCAATGCCTGAACCAGCAAGCCAGCGCCTAAGAAGGGCTCCAAGAAAACTGTAACAAGTTTCATTTCATAAAGAGTTAACTCTTTTTTTTCAGCTTTTAGAAACTATTGTCTAATCACCTCTGGAGCCAGACTGCTAATTGATAAGATGAACTTGTAAACTTGTTATCTTAAGTACTGTAATCCTATTGTGGCCTGTCAAAGGACAGTGCTCTCTATCTAAATGTGTGATGGGGGATTTTGTGCTTCCCCCCCTCTCCCCCTGGGAGTGCCCTGTGTGCATGTAACCTTAATAAAAAGCAGGCTGGGCATCCCAGTCCTGAGTTCTTGTTTGACCCTCAATCGCAGCGTTGACTCGTTTTTGTGGGCAGAAGGGTATCCTAGCTGTACTGCAGCTAAGGGAGATTATTCTATATTTGCGAGACTCATATAGAATACTATGGAAAGCAGCTTCTCCCCTCTTTAGCAATAGGGATCCAGGCTACTAAGCGGTCCATCTCTCAGCGAGACTAAGGGTAACCGTAACAGGGAGCAGCGGTATAGGGGTTAATAACTTTATTTAGGTCCAGCGTGGTCCAGGAGTGGCGGGATAGGGGTTAATAACATTATGTAGGTGGCGGCGATGTCCAGGCGGCAGAGTAGGGGTGTAGACTCGGGGTTATGTTAGGGTGTTAGGTGTAAACATAACTTTTATTCTACCATAGAAATCAATGGGATATCTGGCAGCATCGAACATAAGCTTTTGCTGCTTTCAGACTCCCATTGATTCCTATGGCATCCGCGGCCTCCAGGGTGGCAGATTGAAAAGCAGGTACGTTGGGCTGGAATAGTGGCGAGCGTACCTTTTAGAGGTATGATAACGAGCGAAAGTAGTCAGATAGTGCTGAATTTGTATCCGGAACATCTGTAATGATGTAAGCATCGATCTGTGTCGGACTAAGACCGGCGGATCATATGTTACGTCACAAATTTAATCTTTTGCCGGTCTTGATAAATAAGGCGAATCAGGCTCGCCACAATTACGCTGCGAAATTCCAGTGTATTTGCGGTTGATGGCTTGATAAATAGGCCTCACGTGTTTATAGGCGTATACAGACTTTTTTTCCAGGATACCCTAAACGTAATAATATCAGTGGCAACATGTGTGGTATATCATTATAAAAATTGAGGCTCATTGTCATTAGAAGGATGGCTGTTTATGCGTAGATATAATTGACAAAGTCTGGGGGGGATAGGCATTCCCCCCCCCTCTTTCTCTAGATTAGCACAAGGGTAGTTTGGCTTTCAATTTAAAGGGAAATTAAAATCAAAATTGAATTCAGTATATAAATGGTTTAATTATGCAAAGCTTAAAAAACAGCAACTTTGAAATGTGCTTTCATGAAATATTTTGCCTGTTTTACTGTAATTTAAAGGGATAGTAACTTCAAATTAAATGTAATGGATTGTAATGGACTGTTATTAATTTTGCTTAGTTCTCTTGGTACCCTTTGTTAAAGAGTAGTCATAGATGAGCTCAGGAGTGTGCACATGTCTTTAGTCATGTGGCAGCATTGTTTGCTACAATGTTTATAACAATGTTATACATTGTTGCAAACACTTCTGCCATAGAATACTAAAGACACGTGCATGCTTCTGAGCTTCTATTAGCCCAATTAGGTTTAACTATCAACAAATGATACCAAGAGAATAAAGCAAATTTGACAACAGAAGTAAACTGGAAACATGATTACAATTGCATGGTCTCTCTAAGTCATGAATGTTTAATTGTGGCTTTACTGTCACTTTAATTCTGAAAATTGTAATGTAAACACTAACAACTGCTGCACCTAAGAAACTGCGGAATGCATTTCATCTAATTCAGAACCCTAATGCTCCTACATGCTGCACCATAATTGCTTGATTATTACAGCAGCTTATTTATATTACCACTCAAAGACATAAAAAGGGTGCACACAGTCCAGGTAAAGTGCGCTTACACAGTTGCTAGCAGTCTCATATATTTAAGTGAAAAACATGCCAAAGGAAGAGCAGGGTACTTAATATTGCCTGTTTAAGAAGGACAATGCTGCACTCAGTAAAAAAGTGCTTTAGTGCTTTATTGCAAAAAAGAAGAGCAGAATAGTCTGCCAATTCCACACTCACCACAAACAAATAGCATATATGCTGGAGTCCTGATGACGTTGCTACTACATCTTGCATAGTGGAGAGCTGATTGCTGCGAGGCGGGGAGGTTTGAATTTTGCAAGTGAAGACACCGCTACACTGTCGCTCGGTTCCTGGAAGTAGGAGGCTAACTGTAGCACCCAGAACAAGGACTATACTGTTGAGGTTAGTGAGCGGTTACAAAGTCTTGCATCCCCCCAGTCTCGGCAACAGTACCATCTCAGTGGCACTTTTTGTATCCCGGAACTGCTGGTCGCCACCTTGACATAGTGGTCTGCATTCTCTGCCTTTACTGTGCCAATGATATAACTGTGGAGGTCGTTTTACCGGAGCGTGTCATTTGACACTCGAGTGCCCAGTGCTCTGTCTTAGTGGCCTGCCGGCTTAGTTACATGCTAGCATGTGGGGGATATGTTATTCTTTGCATTAACCACTGTTTTTTCTCTATGCTTGATAGGTGTCTGGTTATTTGTATATATGCTATTTGTTTGTGGTGAGTGTGGAATTGGCAGACTATTCTGCTCTTCTTTTTTGCATTAAAGCGCTTTACTGAGTGCAGCCTTGTCCTTCTTTAGCAGGCAATGTGTAGTATTCATCTTATTTTTATTATATATATATTATTTATATATGTCCCTTATTGGTCACTGTAATCTTGACCTGATGTGTCCCTGGACTATAAAGCATGGGAATTATTTTGCTAACAATTACATTTTCTTTAATCCGATGGTAAGAATCCATGAGTCATTACATGTGGTAACTACCCTCCCAACCACCATGAGGAGGCAACAAATATCCCAACACAACAGAGCCTTACATCTGTCCCACTTCCCATGATCCTCAGTCATCTTATTTTACCTCTTTGATGAGGAGTGAGGTGAAAGTGAAGTGCGGATCTAGTCATCATTCAGACGAGGTCCTCTATTCAATCTGAGGCTTGGTTCCTTATTGTAGTAACCTGTCATTCAGAGGGGTAGACAAGGAGTTATCAGCCAGACAGCGAAAGGTCTCAGAGAGAAATGGCACATGCCTCACAGGTGAAATGTTGTCTTGGCCACCAATCCCCTGGTATGCAGTGAACTGCAGTGGATCCATAACGCTCTCTAGGTATAATGTGGAAATCCCCTTGTTTGAAGATGAGGTTACTGACATAGATCCTTGGCATCATGTGCGTATTGTCTAGGATGTGCTTGTCTACTGGAAGCAAGTTGCAGCAACTGAAGTAAGCACAGTGGATGAAGTTGCTGATAGGTAAGTACTTTGCATCTTCATAGCTTACCAGCTATTAGTATGAATGTTTATACATACTTCACATAGTCTGGGTACATATATTTGTACACCATGCACCTTATATTAGCAATTTATAGCACTTTTGGGCTCTTTAAAAACAATCTTGATTTATTTTAAGAACATTGTTGCTTTAAATTTAGCACAGTTGGCATAGCGTGCTCAGAAGTTACCTTTGAGCTGTACACAGTGTACTTTCCTTCATCAGCTATAAATTTCTTCTTGTTACCTTCGTATTCTTGGCTTTAGCACTCACCGGTAGCACAATTGCACTTAAGGGTTAACAATTTTAGCATGCATTTTGTGAGATATGATACTTTCCCGTTCCTGTGTTGCTGTATCCTTTTCAGCATGTAGGAAGGCTCTCAGGAGCAGTGGAGGTGGTAAGGCACTCGAATCAACAGAGCTTGGTTTAAACTGGGTACACATTTTATTTAACCCTTTATGTTCTCTATTTGAGTCTCAGGATCCTGCTGCTGTGGCAGAGGATGTGTCCTTTAATTTCATTGAGCATATTTATGCTTTATTGTATGAAGTTTAGTTAAGCAACCAGTTAAGAGGTTTGATTAATTCTATAAGGCAGTTAAAAAAAACATGCCTGTTTTAAATTTATGTTTCCTCTTCTTTCTGTTAATACAAATAAAGGAAAACCATTCCTAAAGTAGATCCAGCTATTTCTACTGTTGCCAGGTGTACTACTCTTCCTTTGAAGTATAGTTCCTCTTTTAAGGATCCTTTGGACAAATTGAAGGTTTTCATATGCAATATTTTCAGCATGCAGGTTTTATGTTTTGACCTGCTGTCAGTGTTCCCTGCGCAGTCACTGCTGCTGCTGTTTGGTTTGCCAACCTTTCAGAACTTGTTTCTGGGCAAACCACTTTGGATGAGATTCAGGATCACATTAATCCCCTGAGAACAGCAAATTCATTTTTTTTGTGATGCACTAGTGGAAAATATTTTCATTAATGCTAAGAATGATGTGTTAACTGTTTTAGATAGACACACTTTGGTTTACTGATATGGATCTAAATGCTTACTCTACCTTTCTACAGTATATTCTTGCTTGGGCCTGGACTGGATGCTATTATTGCCACAGTCACTGGGGGTAAGGGAGCTTTTCTGCCCCCCAAATAAAAATCTAAGGGTAAGCTTACATCTGCAGGACATTCTCATATCATTTGGCAGTCTAAGGCTCAAAAAGCTTCCCTCTCTGACCAGAGTTATGGCTTTTCCAAATCTTCCTGGAAGTCCAGCTCATCTTGGTCCAAAAACAAACTATCCAAGAAGTCTACCCCAGCCTTCAAGACTGCATGGAGGTGTGGCCCCCATACCAGACCAGTGTCTGGTGGGGGAAGATTGAGCCTCTTGTGGGAGGCTTGGAGAAGATCTGTTCAGGATCCTTGTGTATTTAAAAATGAAGAGATGTTTAAGAAATGTGGAATCAATATTAATAGTTGTTCCAGTTCCAACTTCAGAATTAAACTAGGGTTTTATTTAAATATCTTAATAGGATCAAATAAAGTGTCACACATCAGTTGCTTCAGTGTCATGGTTGGAAATTAAATCAATAATTGAATATGTTAAAAAATGCATATTTTAATCACATAAAAGGAGACAATTTCAAATTAAACCTTAATAAAAGCATATATTAATCAATAAATAGTGAATATTGCTAAAACTTGACCATTGGTTTATATTTCAAGATATCTTTTATGAATTAGTTGACTCAGGTTGTGTTCTAATAGATAACCTTCAGTCTTATTTCTATATAGTTAAAGTTGACAAATATTGATATTAAAAGTTCATTAGCAACATTTCAAATGAGCACAGTCCTGAATATATACTGTATATGGACTTTAAGTATAAAGACAACTGAGTGTATAGTTGTGATCACAGCTGTAGAAATTAGTTTTGTGGTTGTTAACTGTTTTAATGCTATTACCGGTATAGCTTGCAAAGAGTGTTCCTTATAATAGGTTACAATGTCTTTTTTTCCCTTGCTGAGTTGCACCTTTTTTGAAGCATACATTTTTACAGTCTCTCCTTGTCCGGATAAAAGTATATCCATGCAGTGCTGCTGAACTCTTGTGACGAACAAACCCAAACAGTGTGACCTCACAGGGGGCATGTCAGCTTATTTGCCTTCTCAATATGGCAGAGTACTAGGGACAGACCTCGCATGGATAATTCCACAGTGGATAATTCCACAATAATTGTTGAATTATTAATGCGAATTATGACCAAATGGGTAGATGTTGGGGTTTGCCAGAGAGAGGTCTCATGGCCTCTTGTCTTGGAAGTTCGGTAATTCTGTTAGATGCCTTAGTGGTTCCCTGGTTGTTCAACCTGATTTACATTTGTCCTCCGTTTGTGTTACTATCGATATTGATAGCCAGAATTAAGTATGAACAAGTCTTAGCATTCTAATGTTCTTGTGAACAGCTGGGAGGCATCCTCTAAGAAGGGATCCTTTCTTTGTTTTACCAAGATCTCAAAACCCTGTGTAAAAGCATGGCAGTTGCACACTTAGGGACAGATTACAAGTAGCACGCTAACAGTTAAGTTTGAGTGAAAAGGGGCTTATTGAGGTTGTTTGCACACGTGGGATGTAGCGCTCATATTAAAGGTTGAAAGTAAATGCAATCGCTTTGAGTGCAATTGAAGTTAATGCTCAACAAGATAGCCGCAGCTCTAAGGACACGCTAACTGTTTCATGTAATAAAAAAGTCTCACAAAACACATAAAAAATACATTGAAAAGTACAGTTACACTCATAATAACTCTATCTAATAAAATTATATGAAAAAATTGCACAAAAAAGTTATAAAGGCTCAAAGATATGAGGTCTCAAGTGTTAGAAAAAAAAAAGACAGACAAAGGGCTTTAACATTGATATATATATATATATACAGGGAGTGCAGAATTATTAGGCAAATGAGTATTTTGACCACATCATCCTCTTTATGCATGTTGTCTTACTCCAAGCTGTATAGGCTCGAAAGCCTACTACCAATTAAGCATATTAGGTGATGTGCATCTCTGTAATGAGAAGGGGTGTGGTCTAATGACATCAACACCCTATATCAGGTGTGCATAATTATTAGGCAACTTCCTTTCCTTTGGCAAAATGGGTCAAAAGAAGGACTTGACAGGCTCAGAAAAGTCAAAAATAGTGAGATATCTTGCAGAGGGATGCAGCACTCTTAAAATTGCAAAGCTTCTGAAGCGTAATCATCGAACAATCAAGCGTTTCATTAAAATAGTCAACAGGGTCGCAAGAAGCGTGTGGAAAAACCAAGGCGCAAAATAACTGCCCATGAACTGAGAAAAGTCAAACGTGCAGCTGCCAAGATGTCACTTGACACCAGTTTGGCCATATTTCAGAGCTGCAACATCACTGGAGTGCCCAAAAGCACAAGGTGTGCAATACTCAGAGACATGGCCAAGGTAAGAAAGGCTGAAAGACGACCACCACTGAACAAGACACACAAGCTGAAACGTCAAGATTGGGCCAAGAAATATCTCAAGACTGATTTTTCTAAGGTTTTATGGACTGATGAAATGAGAGTGAGTCTTGATGGGCCAGATGGATGGGCCCGTGGCTGGATTGGTAAAGGGCAGAGAGCTCCAGTCCGACTCAGACGCCAGCAAGGTGGAGGTGGAGTACTGGTTTGGGCTGGTATCACCAAAGATGAGCTTGTGGGGCCTTTTTGGGTTGAGGATGGAGTCAAGCTCAACTCCCAGTCCTACTGCCAGTTTCTGGAAGACACCTTCTTCAAGCAGTGGTACAGGAAGAAGTCTGCATCCTTCAAGAAAAACATGATTTTCATGCAGGACAATGACACGCGTCCAAGTACTCCACAGCGTGGCTGGCAAGAAAGGGTATAAAAGAAGAAAATCTAATGACATGGCCTCCTTGTTCACCTGATCTGAACCCCATTGAGAACCTGTGGTCCATCATCAAATGTGAGATTTACAAGGAGGGAAAACAGTACACCTCTCTGAACAGTGTCTGGGAGGCTGTGGTTGCTGCTGCACGCAATGTTGATGGTGAACAGATCAAAACACTGACAGAATCCATGGATGGCAGGCTTTTGAGTGTCCTTGCAAAGAAAGGTGGCTATATTGGTCACTGATTTGTTTTTGTTTTGTTTTTGAATGTCAGAAATGTATATTTGTGAATGTTGAGATGTTATATTGGTTTCACTGGTAAAAATAAATAATTGAAATGGGTATATATTTGTTTTTTGTTAAGTTGCCTAATAATTATGCACAGTAATAGTCACCTGCACACACAGATATCCCCCTAAAATAGCTATAACTAAAAACAAACTAAAAACTACTTCCAAAACTATTCAGCTTTGATATTAATGAGTTTTTTGGGTTCATTGAGAACATGGTTGTTGTTCAATAATAAAATTAATCCTCAAAAATACAACTTGCCTAATAATTCTGCACTCCCTGTATACATACACATACATACACATACATATACATGTTTATATATGTAGAAATATGTATTTATGAATAAATAGAACATATTCTGCTATGTGAAGAACATTGGAATGTGAAATATTTATATTTTAATGTCGGGTTAGCACACTTGAGAATATGTGATCAGGTTTGCATGCGAGTAGAGTGTTTTTTCCCCACTTTTTTTGCTCCATTGACTTCTATGGGGGGAATACATAAATGTGTTCGTGATATCCTAACTTTTGCTTTTTGCATGCATTGCGTTACCGCATGAGCAGAAATGTTTTCCTTTCAACTCATAATACAAGTGCTATCCGATTCATGCAAAAAGCTTACTTCTAGTGGAGTTAGCCACTTGTAACCTGGTCCTTATTTTTTTGTCAGAGATGATTTTCTGTCAATGTTATTAACACCTTGGTTCAGTCTAGGTAACCTGTTACCAAATGAATTTATCATAAGGTCTGGAAAACGTTTTATGTTTTGTTTACGTGGCGCTTTCTCAAAAGTTACCGTATTTTTCGCTCCATAAGACGCACCTGACCATAAGACGCACCTAGTTTTTAGAGGAGGAAAACAAGAAAAAAAAAATCTGAAATGCCATATAGTGCTCTAGACATGCACACACTTCTGAGTCTACCTACTTTCAACAAATGATACCAAGAAGAGAATGGAGTAAATTGTAGAGTACAAGTAAATTATAAACTTTCTTAAAATTGTATGAATCATTTTTAAGAAGATGTTGGATTTCATATGCCTTTAATTGCCCATCACTGCTTTAGTGTTTTAAAAGGTTTAGCAATTCTTACATGGTATTATTATTTTAATCTCTATTTGTGTTTTAATAACAGAGTAGATTCATTTATAATTTTAAAATGAAGAGCAGGGTACATAAGTCTGCAGCACAAGAAGACACATACGTTCCATAACTTGTTAACTCTCTCGGTCATTGCTTTGATGACTGATCCGGTGCCGCAAATTCAGTAGTACTGTGTAATTGTATTCACAGTGTCTGTAATGCAATTACACAGTGCTACTGAATCTGCGGAACCGGATCGGTCATCAAAGCAAAGACAGAGAGAGTTAACAAGTTGTTCTGAATCAGATTACTTATCAGCGGTCTAGTCTCAATATTTCTCTTGTTAAGTGTATCCAGTCCACGGATCATCCATTACTTGTGGGATATTCTCCTTGCCAACAGGAAGTTGCAAGAGGATCACCCACAGCAGAGCTGTTATATAGCTCCTCCCCTAACTGTCATATCCAGTCATTCTCTTGCAAGCCTCAACCAAGATGGAGGTCGTAAGAGGAGTGTGGTGTTTTATACTTAGTTTATTCTTCAATCAAAAGTTTGTTATTTTTAAATGGTGCCGGAGTGTACTGTTTATCTCAGGCAGTATTTGGAAGAAGAATCTGCCTGCGTTTTCTATGATCTTAGCAGAAGTAAATAAGATCCTTTGCTGTTCTCACATATTCTGAGGACTGAGGTAACTTCAGAGGGGGAATGGCGTGCAGGTTTTCCTGTAATAAGGTATGTGCAGTTAATATTTTTCTAGGGATGGAATTTGCTAGAAAATGCTGCTGATACCGAAGTAATGTAAGTAAAGCCTTAAATGCAGTGATAGCGACTGGTATCAGTCTTATTAATAGAGATACATACTCTTATAAAAATGTAATATAAAACGTTTGCTGGCATGTTTAATCGTTTTTATATGTATTTGGTGATAAAACTTATTGGGGCCTAGTTTTTTTTCCACATGGCTGGCTTGAATTCTGCCTAGAAACAGTTTCCTTAGGCTTTCCACTGTTTCAATATGAGTGGGAAGGGCCTATTTTAGTGCTTTTCTGAGCAGCTCAAAATACTGACAGAGACATCCAGCTTCTTCCTGCATGTTTCAGGACTTCTCTGGAGGGCTCAAAATGCTTCAAAGTCATTTTTGAGGGAGGTAAAAAGCCACAGTAGAGCTGTGGCAGTTGTTGTGACTGTTTGAAAAAACAAAACAAAAAAAAAAAAAAAACGTTTTTGTCTTTTATTATTCAGTTTTGGGTATTAAGGGGTTAATCATCCATTTGCAAGTGGGTGCAATGCTCTGCTAACTTGTTACATACACTGTAAAAATTTCGTTAGTGTAACTGCCTTTTTTCACTGTTATTTCAAATTTTGTCAAAATTTGTGTTTCTTAAAGGTGCAGTAACGTTTTTTTATATTGCTTGTAAACTTGTTTTAAGTGTTTTCCAAGCTTGCTAGTCTCATTGCTAGTCTGTTTAAACATGTCTGACATAGAGGAAACTACTTGTTCATTATGTTTGAAAGCCATGGTGGAGCCCCATAGGAGAATGTGTACTAAATGTATTGATTTCACCTTAAACAGTAAAGATCAGTCTTTAACTATAAAAGAAATATCACCAGAAGATTCTGACGAGGGGGAAGTTATGCCGACTAACTCTCCCCACGTGTCAGACCCTTCACCTCCCACTCAGGGGATGCACGCTAATATGGCGCCAATTACATCAGGGACGCTCATAGCAATTACCTTGCAGGACATGGCTGCAATCATGAATAATACCCTGTCAGAGGTATTATCCAGGTTGCCTGAATTAAGAGGCAAGCGCGATTGCTCTGGGGTTAGGAGAAATGCAGAGCGCGCAGATGCTGTAAGGGCCATGTCTGATACTGCGTCACAATATGCAGATCATGAGGACGGAGAGCTTCAGTCTGTGGGTGACATCTCTGATTCGGGGAAACCTGATTCAGAGATTTCTAATTTTAAATTTAAGCTTGAGAACCTCCGTGTGTTGCTTGGGGAGGTATTAGCTGCTCTGAATGACTGTAACACAGTTGCAGTACCAGAGAAATTGTGTAGGCTGGATAAATACTATGCGGTACCGGTGTGTACTGATGTTTTTCCTATACCTAAAAGGCTTACAGAAATTATTAGCAAGGAGTGGGATAGACCGGGTGTGCCTTTTTCCCCATCTCCTATATTTAGAAAAATGTTTCCAATAGACGCCACTACACGGGACTCATGGCAGACGGTCCCTAAGGTGGAGGGAGCAGTTTCTACTTTAGCAAAGTGTACCACTATCCCGGTTGAGGACAGTTGTGCTTTTTCAGATCCAATGGATAAAAAATTGGAGGGTTACCTTAAGAAAATGTTTATTCAACAAGGTTTTATTTTACAGCCCCTTGCATGCATTGCGCCTGTCACGGCCGCGGCGGCATTCTGGTTTGAGGCCCTGGAAAAGGCCATCCATACAGCTCCATTGACTGAAATTATTGACAAGCTTAGAACACTTAAGCTAGCTAACTCATTTGTTTCTGATGCCATTGTTCATTTGACTAAACTAACGGCTAAGAATTCCGGATTCTCCATCCAGGCGCGTAGGGCGCTATGACTTAAATCCTGGTCAGCTGACGTGACTTCGAAGTCTAAATTACTCAACATTCCTTTCAAGGGGCAGACCTTATTCGGGCCTGGTTTGAAGGAAATTATTGCTGACATTACTGGAGGTAAGGGTCACACCCTTCCTCAGGACAGGGCCAAAGCAAAGGCCAAACAGTCTAATTTTCGTGCCTTTCGAAATTTCAAGGCAGGTGCAGCATCAACTTCCTCCGCTTCAAAACAAGAGGGAACTTTTGCTCAATTTAAGCAGGCCTGGAAACCTAACCAGTCCTGGAACAAAGGCAAGCAGGCCAGAAAGCCTGCTGCTGCCTCTAAGACAGCATGAAGGAACGGCCCCCTATCCGGTGACGGATCTAGTAGGGGGCAGACTTTCTCTCTTCGCCCAGGCGTGGGCAAGAGATGTTCAGGATCCCTGGTCGTTGGAGTTCATATCTCAGGGATATCTTCTGGACTTCAAAGCTTCCCCTCCACAAGGGAGATTTCATCTTTCAAGGCTATCTGCAAATCAGATAAAGAAAGAGGCATTCCTACGCTGTGTGCAAGACCTCCTAGTTATGGGAGTGATCCATCCAGTTCCGCGGACGGAACAAGGACAGGGTTTTTAGTCGAATCTGTTTGAGGTTCCCAAAAAAGAGGGAACCTTCAGACCAATTTTGGATCTAAAGATCTTAAAAAATTCCTCAGAGTTCCATCTTTCAAAATGGAAACTATTCGGACCATCCTACCCATGATCCAAGAAGGTCAGTACATGACCCAGTGGACTTAAAGGATGCCTACCTTCACATACCGATTCACAAGGATCATCATCGGTTTCTAAGGTTTGCCTTTCTAGACAGGCATTACCAATTTGTAGCTCTTCCTTTCGGGTTGGCTACAGCCCCTAGAATCTTTACAAAGGTTCTGGGCTCACTTCTGGCGGTTCTAAGACCGCGAGGCATAGCGGTGGCTCCGTATCTAGACGACATCCTGATACAGGCGTCAAGCTTTCAAATTGCCAAGTCTCATAATGAGATAGTTCTGGCATTTCTGAGGTCGCACGGGTGGAAAGTGAACGAGGAAAAAAGTTCTCTATCCCCACTCACAAGAGTCTCCTTCTTAGGGACTCTTATAAATTCTGTAGAAATGAAAATTTACCTGACAGAGTCCAGGTTATCAAAACTTCTAAATGCTTGCCGTGTTCTTCACTCCATTCCGCGCCCTTCGGTAGCTCAGTGTATGGAGGTAATTGGCTTAATGGTAGCGGCAATGGACATAGTGCCATTTGCGTGCCTTCATCTCAGACCGCTGCAATTATGCATGCTGAGTCAGTGGAATGGGGATTACACAGATTTGTCCCCTCTGCTAAATCTGGATCAAGAGACCAGAGATTCTCTTCTCTGGTGGTTGTCTCGGGTACACCTGTCCAAGGGTATGACCTTTCGCAGGCCAGATTGGACAATTGTAACAACAGATGCCAGCCTTCTAGGTTAGGGTGCAGTCTGGAATTCCCTGAAGGCACAGGGATCGTGGACTCACAAGGAGAAACTCCTTCCAATAAATATTCTGGAGTTAAGAGCGATATTCAATGCTCTTCTGGCTTGGCCTCAGTTAGCAACACTGAGGTTCATCAGATTTCAGTCGGACAACATCACGACTGTGGCTTACATCAACCATCAAGGGAGAACCAGGAGTTCCCTAGCGATGTTAGAAGTCTCAAAAATAATTCGCTGGGCAGAGTACCACTCTTGCCACCTGTCACCAATCCATATCCCAGGCGTGGAGAACTGGGAGGCGGATTTTCTAAGTCGTCAGACTTTCCATCCGGGGGAGTGGGAACTCCATCCGGAGGTGTTTGCTCAGTTGATTCATCGTTGGGGCAAACCAGAGTTGGATCTCATGGCGTCTCGCCAGAATGCCAAGCTTCCTTGTTACGGATCCAGGTCCAGGGACCCAGAAGCGACGCTGATAGATGCTCTAGCAGCGCCTTGGTTCTTCAACCTGGCTTATGTGTTTCCACCGTTTCCTCTGCTCCCTCGACTGATTGCCAAAATCAAACAGGAGAGAGCATCGGTGATTCTGATAGCACCTGCGTGGCCACGCAGGACTTGGTATGCAGACTAGTGGACATGTCATCCTTTCCACCATGGACTCTGCCTCTAAGACAGGACCTTCTGATACAAGGTTCTTTCAATCATCCAAATCTAATTTCTCTGAGACTGACTGCATGGAGATTGAACACTTGATTCTATCAAAGCGTGGCTTCTCCGAGTCAGTCATTGATACTTTAATACAGGCACGAAAGCCTATTACCAGGAAAATCTACCACAAGATATGGAGTAAATATCTTTATTGGTGTGAATCCAAGAATTACTCATAGAGTAAGGTTAGGATTCCTAGAATATTGTCTTTTCTCCAAGAGGGCTTGGACAAAGGATTATCAGCTAGTTCCTTAAAGGGACAGATTTCTGCTCTGTCTATTCTTTTGCACAAGCGTCTGGCAGAGGTTCCAGACGTCCAGACATTTTGCCAGGCTTTGGTTAGAATTAAGCCTGTGTTTAAACCTGTTGCTCCCCCGTGGAGCTTAAACTTGGTTCTTAAGGTTCTTCAAGGAGTTCCGTTTGAACCCCTTCATTCCATTGATATTAAACTTTTATCTTGGAAAGTTTTGTTTTTGATGGCTATTTCCTCGACTCGGAGAGTCTCTGAGCTATCTGCCTTACAATGTGATTCTCCTTATCTGATTTTGCATGCAGATAAGGTAGTTCTGCGTACCAAACCTGGGTTTTTACCTAAGGTGGTTTCTAACAAGAATATCAATCAAGAGATTGTTGTTCCATCGTTGTGCCCTAATCCTTCTTCAAAGAAGGAACGTCTTTTACATAATCTGGACGTAGTCCCTGCCTTGAAGTTTTACTTACAAGCTACTAAAGATTTTCGTCAAACATCTTCCCTGTTTGTCGTTTACTCTGGAGAGAGGAGAGGTCAAAAAGCTTCGGCAACCTCTCTTTCCTTTTGGCTTCGGAGCGTAATACGCCTAGCCTATGAGACTGCTGGACAGCAGCCCCCTGAAAGGATTACAGCTCATTCTACTAGAGCTGTGGCTTCCACCTGGGCCTTCAAAAATGAGGCCTCTGTTGAACAGATTTGCAAGGCTGCGACTTGGTCTTCGCTTCACACTTTTTCAAAATTTTACAAATTTGATACTTTTGCTTCTTCGGAGTCTGTGTTTGGGAGAAAGGTTCTTCAGGAAGTGGTTCCTTCCGCTTAATCCTGCCTTGTCCCTCCCATCATCCGTGTACTTTGGTATTGGTATCCCACAAGTAATGGATGATCCGTGGACTGGATACACTTAAAAAGAGAAAACATAATTTATGCTTACCTGATAAATTTATTTCTCTTGTAGTGTATCCAGTCCACGGCCCGCCCTGTCCTTTTAAGGCAGGTCTAAATTTTCATTAAACTACAGTCACCACTGCACCCTATGGTTTCTCCTTTCTCTGTTTGTTTTCGGTCGAATGACTGGATATGACAGTTAGGGGAGGAGCTATATAGCAGCTCTGCTGTGGGTGATCCTCTTGCAACTTCCTGTTGGGAAGGAGAATATCCCACAAGTAATGGATGATCCGTGGACTGGATACACTACAAGAGAAATAAATTTATCAGGTAAGCATAAATTATGTTTTTATAAGTTATCTGCTTGCCATTGAAACCGCTGATAAGTAATCAGATTCAGCAGGCAGACCCTAAAGGCAGACCTTTAACTTACAAAATGGATGCTCCTTCCACCTACATCAGAGTTCAAGAATTGTTCAACTCACAGTGTCACTCTCCAGTCTCACACAGCGATGTGTTGTCTTTGCCCGCGCTATCTCAACTGAGCAATGAGGGCAATTTGTGGCGCTGAAGGCTCCAGGCTAAACAAACCCCATTTGGTGCGCAGGAATAATTAACAAGTGCGCGGGGTCATTAAAATCAATGCGTGGCCGGGCGCATATGAGGGAACATTGCTGTGCAGTGTCATTCATTTAATATTTTTTTTTTATCAGTCACATTCGCTCCATAAGATGCACAGACATTTCCCCTTACTTTTGAAGGGGAAAAAAGTGCGTCTTATGGAGTGAAAAAAAAACGGTATCACTGGAATTTTTTTCAGAATTACGTGAGTTCTTGGGTTCCTGCAGGAGGGTCTGGATAAGTGTTTGTCAGCTGGTTCTTCTAAGGGACAGATCTCAGCTCTTTCTGTTTTGTTTCATAGGAAAATTGCTATGATTCCAGATTTTTAGAGTTTTGTTCTGGTAATTAAACCTGTTATTCACCCAGCTTCTCCTCCTTGGAATCTTAATCTGATTTTGAGTGTTCTGCAGACTTCTCCTTGTGAGCTGATGCATGATTTAGACCTTCAACGTTTATCCTGGAAGGTTCTTTTTCTTCTTGCTATTTCTTTAGCTAGAAAGGTTTCTGAGCTTTCCGCTTTGTTATGCAAATCACCTTTTCTGATTTTCAGAAGGATAAGAACGTTCTTTGTACTAGCTATTCTTTTCATTCTTAGGTAGTATCTACAGATACTATTAATCAGAAAATTGTGGTTGCTTCTTTTTGTCCAGCTCCTACAAACTATAAGGAGCGTCTTTTTCATAGTTTGGATGTCGTGAGAGCTCTCGAATATTATGTGGAAGCCAAAAATAGATTTCAGACTTCCTTCTCGATTTGTTTATTTTTTTCAGGTCCTCATATGTGTCAGAAAGACACGGCTGTTACTGTAGTTTTCTGTCTTAAAGCCTTAATTTGTAAGGCATTGATGTGTATTCTTTTGGCAGGAACGTTCTGCTGGCTCTAGTGCCTAATCAGTAGCATACTTGCCTTCACTGTTTGTCCCCCCATTTCATGGTAATCTTGTGGACTTCACTGTTTGGGTATATATTCCCACATGTGATGACTCGTGGACTCTCACCATCTGATGAAAGAAAACAAAATGTATTCTTACCTGATAAATTAATTTATTTCATGATGATGAGAGTCCATGAGTCTTACCCTTTCTTTTTGTTCAGGTGTCGGTTGTACTTATTTTGCCCTGCTTTATATTTCCTGCTTTTCTTTTTTCTCATCTTCTTGGCTATATGTATGGCCGAGAATCATGGGTAGTGGGAGGGATTTAAAACTATGGTGTCTCGGGGTCTCTTTTGCCTTCAGTCAATTAAATCGGTGACTGAAAAACAGATAGCAAATACAAAATAGTTACATTTAATAAAATAGTTAAAACAATGTAGCAAACAATAATCACACACAGTAGTGATCCAACAAACAGAAATGCAAAGTGCAGTATTCATTTACGTAATTAAATCCACATATAATTCAGAATGGTGGAAGATATAGGAGAATGTGGTGCTGGGATTGCTGGAATATAAAGAAATTCCAATGACAACAGAGAAGAAACAAAACAACAATGTTTTACATCTTACTTACACCGGAGAGGTTCTGGCTGTGTTCCAACAATTTCCCTTGGCACCAAATATATCAAACCGTCCTGATACGAGTCCTAGTCTCACTTTGCGTATTAGTATTTCACGCTTAAGTTACTGGATGCCAGACAGCTTTCCCAAATCGAATTATTCAGATATTTGAACAACTACCTTCTCCCGGTGGTCGGTGGGGATTGTGGACTCTCACCATAATGACAGATTATTTGTTTTATCGGATAAGCATACATTTTTTTAATTATATAAAAATATTTATTTTGTAGACAAAATATTTTAAATGAAGTGATTATTTACTGATGCATATATTAAAAATAACTTTAATGTCCTCTTAAAAATATCTGTCAGTGAATGTGGGTTGCTAATTTAAAAGTTACAATATATCTATGACCTCAAGGCTGAACTCCTGGGGGTAACATTTAATAACCATATAATGCAGATACAGTCAGAGTAGATTTTAAAAGCCTACTGTCCTAGGCCTAGGTCTACATGCTCCTACTTCTCTGCTTTGACTTATGTTGTTACTATTTATAACCCATTTTGTTTCTGTTATGCTCCGATAGGGAATGGCTCCTCTCTAACAATTAGATAATTATTATAATGGTATAGTCTATTTCTGTTATTGTTACACTCCATTGAAACATGATGCTACTATATATTAGTCAATCATCTACTGTTCTATTTTTTTTCCAGAGACATTTTCATTGGGTTTCGCTAATCATTGTAGAAGCAAATGCCATAAGTACTTAAAATGACCCATCTCTTCAGTATGCAATTAATAAGTCATCTTCTCCACAGACAGACTATATGCTTTACAGTTATCTCACTTGTAAGGGTAAACCAGTAGCCTACAAATGTTCCTCATTTAGAAATAATACAACTTTTAATAGAAAATCTCGATCGTACAGGACTTCCTGTTTCCAGACACACTGTCTTTCTTCATGTATATGTGGCTTAGTACAAATATTAAAGCATCTTAGAGGGGCATTGAGCTTGTAATATAACAATTTTATGTATTTATAATTAGAACACTTTACTTATATTTTATTATTTATTCCCCCCCCCCCTCTTTTCCTATTATTTAAATTTGAAAGGTGTGGGTTTTCCAATTCTGAGAAGTACAGAATGCAGAACACAGAAACCTAACACTGTTAAATGTCTGTGCCTAGTATCTGACAGCCGCTACCTTGTCTACTCCAGTAACAAGTCTGGGTTGGATCCTACAAATAAGGCAAGTAGTGGGGGAAGTTTGCTCTTTGAAAAACAATCACAGCATTCAAGTTGTTAAAGTTTTCAGAAGGACTTCACACTAAACTGGTTTGTTATTCTATTACAAAACTACAAGCACATGAAAATATTGTAATTGCAATAGGCCAGATTATGAGTGGAGTGCTATCCTTTGTGTGCGAACAATATTGGGCTATATTTCTAGTGAATCGCTATCGATAGCACTAGGAGCGCTTTTAAATTACAAAGTGCCCTGAAAAGGGCATTTGGATGGGCATTCAGCTCATTTGCTGCCCAAAAAATAAAAACCCTAATCTATATAAAAACACCCCCCCAAAAAAGCAAAAAACTAAGAGTAACCCCAAAGTTGGTACTCACCGATGATGATGGTGGCGGCGTTCCATCTTCCTAGCAGCGCTCCATCTTCATCCATCTTTATTCTGGCGGTCCGCCTACTTACTTCATCTCGGCGGTGGCAGCAGGGGCGGCGATGTCAGTCCTCCTCTTCAGAACTTCAAGATGGAGCTTTTCTTCATGTGGTCTCCAGACACACAATGAATAGTGAATGTGAGGTACCCCTTTTATATAGGGGTACCCTTGAATTCCTATTTGCTGATATGAATCTTCAAATTCAAATCAGCCAATAGAATGAGTTTTTTCCTTTCATTCTATTGGCTGATTTGAATGTGAATATTCAAATCACCCAATAGGAATGCTTTTTAGTTTTTTTTAGATAGTTGTTTTTATGTTTGGGGTGTAATGTTAGAGGGGTTAGTGGGGTTTTTCACTAAAGAGCTGATCGCTTTAGGGCAATGCCCTACAAAAGGCCCTATTGGTAGTTTATTTTTAGAACATTTTTTTTTTATTTTGGGGTTGATTTTTTTAAGGGGTATTAGAATAGGATTATTTTATTTTTTGGGCGTAATTACTTTTTAATTTTCTTTAATTCTAGAGTTTTTTTATTTTCTGTAATGTTAGGGTTTTTTATTTTTTGTAATTTTAGTTGTTTTTTTTTTAGTAATGTTAGGTTTTTTTTTTAAAGGTAAGATTATGTTTTATTTATTTTTACAGGTAAGTTTTTTTATTTTTTTTAATGGTAGTTAGGATTTATTTTGTAATTTTTGGGTATTATATTTTGGGTTAAGTTACGGGTGTTAGGTTAAGGTTTTAGATGATAGTTTATGACTTTGCAATGTGGGGGGATGGCAGTTTAGGGGTTAATAGTGTAAGTTAGAGTTTGCCATGTGGCGGTTTAGGGGTTAATAGTGTAATGGGAAGTTTGCTGTGGGCTATGTGGTGGTTTAAGGGTAATTACAGTAGGGGTAAGGTGTTAGTTCTTTTAACTTTTTTTATTATGGCGCTAGCGTTAACCTTTTTCGGGTTAGCTCTCTAGCAAAAACTTTTTACTTTCAACTTGTAATATCAGTGCAACCCAACTCTTGCAAAGGGTTTACTGCTAGCGCAATTATCACTCTAGCGCAAGCAGTAGTTACCTCTCTACTTGTAATCTAGCCCATTGTGTTTTCGTTTGCGTAAAAGTTGAATGGCGCTCGTATTACAAGTTAAAAGTAAATGCAAACAGGTGAGCACAATAGGGATTTACAATAGAATGATTACCGTCAACTCAGAGCTCTGGTTAACTGTTTCGCAAAGCTAAAAAGTGTCACAAACACATAAAAAATAAATTACAAAGTATATGGGTTAGATGGGGGAAGCCAGGAGTGGACTCCTTGCCAAAGTGCTTAAAGGGATATGGTTGCACCTCACTGACGAGGCCTAGAGAAGGCCAAAATGATCATCTAGGGTTGCTGTTTTCCTTGTGCAGAGGAGAATTGCCTGGTATTTCGGGACTATGTCGGCAGGATCAGACTGATATACTACAGGAACATTTTCCTCTGTGAAAAGCACAATTGGGCAGAATTAAGCTACCCAGGTGGTAACCAGGCCATAAAACAAGTTATTGAGCTGCTTTTCTTTCTAATTTAAAAGTATAGTTACACTCATAATAACACTATCTAATAAAATGTATTACAAAAAAATTGCACAAGAAAGTTATAGAGAGGCCTACTTATCAAGCCGTCAACTTACTTGCATTCAACGGCACCAATACGCTCGCCGGACATCGCCTAACATCGCGGCCGCGGACCTGAATACGCTCTCCATATTTATAAAAAAAAGTTCTCAAAAAGCCACGCACCAAGTATGGGGCAATGAGCATCAGACTGTTGTTAACTAACAGTCATTGATCTCACTGCTATTCGGCTTTTTCCCAGCTTTATTTATACCTTGTCACTAAACACTGCCACTATACTAAAATGTTTAACCTCTATCCCGCCACTCCCGGAGCCCACCACAACTCTAATAAATGTATTAACCCCTATCCTGCCGCTCCCAGACTAAATAAAGTTATTAACCCCTATCCCGCTGCTCCCCGACACCGCCACAACTCTAATAAACTTATTAACCCCTATCCCGCTTTTCTTGGAGCCCACCGCAACTCTAATAAACTTATTAACCCCTATTCCGCTGCTCCCGGACCCCGCCAGAACTAACTAACGCCTAGATTTAGAGTTCTGCGTTAGCCGTCCAAACCAGCATTAAGGGGTCCTAACGCTGGTTTTTACCGCCCGCTGGTATTTAGAGTCAGTCAGGAAAGGGTCTAACGCTCACTTTCCAGCCGCGACTTTTCCATACCGCAGATCCCCTTACGCCAATTGCGTATCCTATCTTTTCAATGGGATCTTCCTAACGCCGGTATTTAGAGTCTTGGCTGAAGTGAGCGTTAGAACTCTAAAGACAAGACTCCAGCCGCAGAAAAAAGTCAGGAGTTAAGAGCTTTATGGGCTAACGCCGGTTCATAAAGCTCTTAACTACTGTGCTCTAAAGTACACTAACACCCATAAACTACCTATGCACCCCTAAACCGAGGCCCCCCCACATAGCCGCCACTATAATTAAATTTTTTAACCCCTAATCTGCCGACCGCACACCGCCGCCACCTACATTATCCTTATGTACCCCTAATCTGCTGCCCCTAACATCGCCGACACCTTCATAATATTTATTAACCCCTAATCTGCCCCCCCCAACGTCGCCGCTACCTACCTACACTTATTAACCCCTAATCTGCCGACCGGACCTCGCCGCCACTATAATAAATGTATTAACCCCTAAACCGCCTCACTCCCGCCTCAAAAACCCTATAATAAATAGTATTATCCCCTAATCTGCCCTCCCTAACATCGCCGACACCTAACTTCAAGTATTAACCCCTAATCTGCCGACCGGACCTCGCCGCTAGTCTAATAAATGTCTTAACCCCTAAAGCTAAGTCTAACCCTAACACCCCCCTAAATTAAATATAATTTAAATCTAATGAAATAAAATAAATTTTATTAAATAAATAATTCCTATTTAAAGCTAAATACTTACCTGTAAAATAAACCCTAATATAGCTACAATATAAATAATAATTACATTGTAGCTATTTTAGGATTTATATTTATTTTACAGGCAACTTTGTATTTATTTTTACTAGGTACAATAGCTATTAAATAGTTATTTACTATTTAATAGCTACCTAGTTAAAATAATTACAAAATTACCTGTAAAATAAATTGGCTGGTTAATAAATATAATATAGGGGGTCGGCAATGTTAGGGGCAGCAGATTAGGGGTACATAGCTATAATGTAGGTTGCGGCGGTGTCCGGAGCGGCAGATTAGCGGTTAAAAGTGTAATGCAGGGGTCAGCGATAGCGGGGGCGGGAGATTAGGGGTTAATAAGTGTAAGGTTAGGGGTGTTTAGACTCGGGGTTCATGTTAGGGTGTTAGGTGCAGACTTAGAAAGTGTTTCCCCATAGAAAACAATGGGGCTGCGTTAGGAGCTGAACGCTGCTTTTTTGCAGGTGTTAGTTTTTTTTCAGCTCAAACTGCCCCATTGTTTCCTATGGGGGAATCGTTCACGAGCACGTTTTTGAAGCTGCCCGCGTCCGTAAGCAACGCTGGTATTTAGAGTTGAAGTGGCGGTAAATTATGCTCTACGCTCCCTTTTTGGAGCCTAACGCAGCCCTTCAGAGAACTCTAAATACCAGCGTTGTTTAAAAGGTGCGGGGGATAAAAACCATGCGTAGCTAACGCACCCCTTCTAACGCAAAACTCTAAATCTAGCCATATATGTATTAACCCCTAAACCTCTGGCCTCCCACATCACTACCATTAACTAAACCTATTAACCCCTAAACCACCAAACCCCCACATCGCCATAAACTAAATTAATCTATTAACCCCTAAACCTAACAACCCGCTAACTTTATATTAAATATTAACTCATCCCTATCTTATAATAAATTAAAACTTACCTTTAGATTTAAATTAAACTATATTAAACTAATAATTAACCTACCCTAACTATTAGACTAAAATTACATTAAACTATATTAAACTACTAATTATTCTACCCTAACTATTAGACTAAAATTACATTAAACTATTTTAAACTAATAATTAACCTACCCTAACTGTTATACTAAAATTACATTAAACTACAAATTAAATTAACTATATTACATATTTAAAAACCTAACCCTACTCAAATAATTTAAATCTACTAGTACAAATTACAAAGTTACAAAAAACTAACAACTAAGTTACACAAAATAACAAAAAAACACTAAGTTACACAAAATAAAAAAAATCATCAAATATTTAAACTAATTAAACCTAATCTAAGAGCCCTATGAAAATAAAAAAGCCCCCCCCAAATAAAAAAAAAACCCTAGCCTACAATACACTACCAATGGCCCTTGAAAGGGACTTTTGCGGGGCATTGCCCCAAAGAAATCAGCTCTTTTACCTGTAAATAAAAAATACAAATATCCCCCCAACAGTAAAACCCACCACCCACACAACCAACCCCCCAAATAAAAACCTAATCTAAAAAACCTAAGCTCCCCATTGTCCTGAAATGGGCATTTGTATGGGCATTGCCCTTAAAAGGGCATTTAGCTCTTTTTCAAAAGCCCTAACCCTAATCTAAAATTAAAACCCACCCAATAAACCCTTAAAAAAGCCTAACACTAACCCCCGGAGATCCACTTACAACTTCTGAAGAGCCGACATCCATCCTCAACGAAGCGGCAGAAGTCCTCATCGAAGCCGGCAGAAGGCTTCATCCAAGTGGGCCAATGTCTTCATCCAACCGGGCAGAAGTCTTCATCCAGACGGCATCTTCTATCTTCATCCATCCGGCGCGGAGCGGCTCCATCTTCAAGACATCCGGCGCGGAGCATCCTCATCTTTCGACGTCTTCTTTACAATGAGGTTTGCCTTTAAATTACGTCATCCAAGATGGCGTCCCTTAGATTCCGATTGGCTGATAGAATTCTATCAGCCAATCGGCATTAAGGTTGAAAAAATCCTATTGGCTGTTGAAATCAGCTAATAGGATTGAGCTTTCATCCTATTGGCTGATCCAGCTCGCAGATTAGGGGTGTTTAAACTCGGGGTACATGTTAGGGTGTTAGGTGTAAACGTAACTTTTATTCTCCCATAGGAATCAATGGGATATCGGGCAGCAGTGAACATGAGCTTTCGCTGCTTTCAGACTCCCATTGATTCCTATGGCATCCGCCACCTCCAGGGCAGCGGATTGAAAACCAGGTACGCTGGGCTGGAATGGTGGCAAGCGTACCTAGAAGATATTTGTTAAATAGCAAAAGTTGTCAGATAGTGCCGAATTTGCATTCAGAACATCTGTAATGATGTAAGCATCGATCTATGTCGGACTGAGACCGGCGGATCGCATGTTACATCACAGATTTCAACTTTTGCCGGTCTGTAGGCTTTGATAAATAAGGCAAATCAGGCTCGCCACAATTACGCTGCGGCATTCCAGCATATTTGCGGTTGACAGCTTGATAAATAGGCCTCAAAGGCTCAAAGATATGAGATCTCAGATGTTAGAAAAAAAATATAGGAGGCAAAGGGGTTAACATTGAGATATATACATGTCTAAATATATATATATATATATATATTGTATATATGTGTACAAAAGAAGGAACTTGCACTCACTGGATTTTCAGAAAAGGTGCTTTATTAGCACAAAAAATGTGACGTTTTGGGGATCAATCACCCCTTCATCAGACCAGATCTGATCTGATGAAGGGGTGATTGATCCCCAAAACGTCATATTTTTTTGTGCTAATAAAGCACCTTTTCTGAAAATCCAGCGAGTGCAAGTTCCTTCTTTTGTATACAATTTTTCGCCTGCACCCTGGTGGATGCCATTTAAGTGAGAGTGCGCTTTTCCTGCTTCTATATATATATATATATATATATATATATATATATATATATATATATATATATATATATATATATATATATGTATTTATATATATGTTGATATTTGTGTACATATGTATTTATGAATTTATATGTGTATTTATATTTTTACAGACATATATAAACACATAAATACATATGTATACATATATAGACAAACACACACACACACATACTGTATGTATGTGTGTGTGTATATATATATATATATATATATATATATATATATATATTCCAATGTTCTGCACATAGGGAACTGTGTTTCTTAATAGAAGAATATATATTCATGTACATTAAAAGGTATAAATATATATTGTACCAAAATACCGTCATATACATGTAGAAATATGTATTTATGAATACATAAAACATATTCTGCTATGTTAATAACATTGAAATGTGAAATATTTTTATTTTTATGTTGGGTTAGCGCACTTGAGAATATGCGTTCAGGTTAGCACACAAGTGGGGTGTTTTTCCACTTTTTTTTCTATGTGGAATAGTTTATCGCGCGAAATATTATAAACACCTTTTTGCGCACTTCAGACTAGCATGAGAGCGATAACTTTTTACTTTCAACTCATAATACGAGCGCAACCCGACGCACACAAAAAGTTTACTTCTAGCGCAATTAGCATTCCATTAGCGGAAGCTTTTATTGACAATGCAATTTTTCCTTATACAAAGGAACTGTACATCAGAAAGAGTGACAATTGGGATGAAGGCATTTATAGTTGTGCACCATTATGATTTTTTTTCTCCTTAAATGACCTGTACTCTTTTTAAAAAATATAAAAAAACAAGCTTTTTACACTTGTTCAGGCCTAATACACTTGCTATTAGTACACTTTTATCTTTCAAAGTCAAGATTTTCTAAAAAGCAATAGAGAAGCGTACAGTCTGTTCTTCATTGTTCAAATTCGTTTCTATAAAAAAAATGCTCCCAGTGTTGATTACATGGTCAGAAGGTTTCTCTGACCAATTTTTATGTAAGTTTCCTCTTAGCTCTTTCATTTTAGATATTTAATTCTAGCTGCCAGATTAAAATAAAAATTGAAGCATCCAAGGCTGTTTCATCTTGAGGTTAAACCCCCCCCAAAAAAAAACCCCACAAAAACATCTTTTTTAATGTAGTCCATCATTGCACACACAAAATGTAATATTTCCTGGAAAACAGAATAAAAATAATATACTACATTCATTTTATTACTTTCTATTTTCTGTACACCGAATGTTTTTTTTGTACTTTTAATAACAGATTTATTGTGCTTGTAAATGCTCTCCAAATAATAATTTAGTTTCCATATTTTGAATTAAAGATAATACTTGCATTCAGATACAATTTGATTTGAAAATTTAATTCCACCTCTGTTGCTAGAATTCATTATAAGCAAAGGGAAAATGTTTTACTAGCATATATAATCTGTTTGTTTTTTGTTGACTAGACACATTCTGAGCTGCTGTTTTTGCTAAATATAGATAATGTTTGATTACTATTAATTGACTCTTATTTATTAGTATGTGCTAGCATTTTAATTTAATGACATTTTATGTTTTAAAAAGGTGATAAGACATACTTGAGTGCCTTATTGATGAAGACTTTGCCCCCACTGACTATAAGATCATTTTTAAATGGAGAGGGAGGGGCTATTACAAAGCCACTGTTTCTTCCTCATATATAATTAGAGGAAGATTCCTCATTTAAAGAAATTAAATCCCCTCTTTTGAATAAGGCATCATGTACCCTTAAATAGGCTCAGTAGCTGATGATTGGTGGCTGCACGTAAATGCCTCGTGATTGTCTCAACCATGTGCATTGCTATTTCTTCAACAAAGGATATCTGAAGAATGAATCAAATTAAATAATAGAAGTCAATTGGAATGTTGTTTAAAATTGTATGCTCTATTTGAATCATGAAAAAACAATTTTGGGTTTCATGTCCCTTTAACTGTCAGAACTATTGATTTCTCAACCTTTTCCCACAGGAAAATCCTAAATAAACTGCTAAATAATTCCAGATGTTTTGCATAGTTGTTATCATGTGTTTGAAAATGTAGATTTGGTAGATGCTGTGAGCGAAGTTAAATATGATTAGGTCAGGGGTCAAGTCCTACAAAATGTAGGAACTTTCAACTCACCAAGGCACCAATATTTCCACACCCCTCAAAATTAAAGGTATATGAAACTCTAAATGTTTTTCTTTCACGATTCAGATAGAGCATGCGATTTTAGCCACCAATCAGCAACTGCTACCCAGGCTGCTGAACCAAAAATGGTCTGGCTCCTAAGCTTACATTCCTGCTTTTTCAAATAAAGATACAAAGAGAACAACGAAAAAAATTGTTGCACGGCGCTAGAGTGTTCGGGTTTGGTAACCCTGGTGCCAGGACGTTGTGCAAGAGCAGCCTGGAAGTGTGTAATCTATTTTCTACAGTGATAATAAGAAGGGTTTTATAGTTTTCTTGCATTATTTCAAAAGAGCTTTATTTCAAGATCATAAACTGTTACAAACTGTTCAACATTTTCTTTTTAGTTACAAGTGAGTTCTCAAAAATCTGACATACAATAGACTTTTCTTTATAAGTGCAAACTGTCCGTGCATGGTAAATCCGAAGATCCTTTCCAAATCAATGTCCATATAGGTAGTCCGGACTGTGCAACATTTCAAACAAAAAGTTAACTAAACATGTGCAAAGTTATACAATAGTAAATCTAGTATCATAAGAAAGATAAAAATAAATGGTTATTGGTGCTAAATGAGATTGAAAAAGGTATGCCTCTCAGTGCAGTGTGTATACCATGAGACAGGGTGTGATGCCCTATTCCTACTTTATAGGTCTGAATGATCCATGTATTCGGCCCATAGAACCAAAATTCTATCATGTACGTCGATAGTGCCTTGCTGTATGTGGTGATACCTCTCTAAACAAATTAGTGTGTCCACCTGGGTTCGCCATTCCCCCGCCGTTGGTGTGTTTCGAGTTTTCCAATGCTTTGGGATTAGCATTTTGGCACCATTTAACATAATCAACCTTAATGCTCTACAAGCTTTGCATTCAAGTTTAGGTAGTGAGAGGAATAATAGTGTCCTGGGGCTGTTCTGCAATGACTTCCCCGTGACTACTGCAATGTGTTCTAGGATCTCTATCCAATATATGTCTAATCTAGGGCAGTCCCACCAGATGTGTGTGAGTGTTCCCTCCCTCCCACAATTTCTCCAGCATTTCCCTGAGGTTGTTTTGTATATTTTTCTCAATCTGCTAGGGGTGAGGTACCACCTAGATAATAATTTGTAACTAGATTCTTGTACTCTAGTGGAGATTGAAGCTCTTTTTGTGGTCTGGAAAGCTATCAGCCAGTCTCGTTGGTCTATGTTTGTTTGTAACTCCTTTTCCCAAACTTTGGTATATGAAGGTAGTAACGATACGTCATCCACCATCAAAGGTTTGTACATGAGTGATATTGTGTGTGTTGTTGGAGTGTCGTGCATGCAGACACTTTCAAAGGGGGTCATTTTTCTGGTAAGGTTATGTTTCTGTTTGTGCGTCTCTAGGAAACTGTTAAGCTGGTAATGTAATAGCCAATTCATGACAATTTCTGGTTTATTATCTTTTATTTCTGCTAAAGACTTTAACCTAGGTCCATCTGTCAATGCTGAGATAGTCCAGTCCCTAAAAAGCATCGCCTGTCCTGAGTCCCTATCTGTGTGATTCCATGGAACTACTGGGTTTCGGTAAGTGGGTGTCAGTGGGGCAAACTGTGAGGCTATGTTTGTTGAGGTGTTTAAGATCTTGTCCCAGTTTGTGTAGAAATCTGATAGTAGAGGGTAAGTTGAGGCCACCTCTGGCCTATTTCTCCCCAAGAGCCATGCCGAGGTGCCGGCATTTTTTGTGCCTAGGATGTCACAGTCCAACTGTACCCAAATCTTGTTGTAGTCGTTATAGCACCAGTCTAATAGCCTCTGCAGAGTGATAGCCCATTTATAGAAATGTATGTTAGGAACCCCAAGGCCTCCCCTGTCCCTAGGTAAATAGAGGATTTTTTTTTTGGCAATTCTCGGCCTGATGTCTCCCCAGATGTATTGTTCTAAGATGTTTTATATTTTGTGTAGGTAATTGATCAGTAGGGGTATAGGTGTGGTGTGAAGTAAGTATAACAGTCTGGGCAGCACATTCATTTTAATTACATTAATCCGGCCCACCCAGGAAATCTATTTTTTCCACCAGCTGGAGAGGTCAGCTACTAGGTTGGTTTCTAACTTTTTGTAGTTGGCCTGAAATACCTCTTGCTGATCTGTGGATAAGTAAATCCCCAGATATCTCATTTTAATTTGTTGCATTTTCAGAGGACAATCCTGCAGCATCCCTACAAGTGTCTCCGTATCATATGTAATATTTAGAAGCTCAGATTTTGACAGGTTAAGATAGGAGTTGGAAATTTTTCCATATGACCTGAATATAACTAGTGTTCTGTCCAGATATGTATCAATATTTGTTAAAGTAAGCAGGATGTCATCCACGTACATCGCCAATTTATGCTCACGGGTTGTGGTTTTAATTCCCGATATTTGTGCGTCGGCTCGTATTTTGTGTGCAACGGTCTCAATAGAAATGGCGAAAAGGATATGGGAAAGGGGGCATCCCTGTCTTGTGCCGTTTCGGATAGTGAAACCATCCGAAAGAATGCCATTCACCTTGACTCGCGCTATTAGGTTTTGGTAGAGAGTTAAAATTTGGTCTATAAATGTGTTACTAAATTTCATTTAGCCTAAAACCAATTTTAAAAATTGCAAATTAACTCTATCGAAATGCCTTTTCAGCGTCCATGGAAACTAGGACTAGGGGTATCTGTTGTTGTTGGGCATGGAAAATTAATTGAAGTGCCTTTAGCGTATTATCCCGTGCCTCCCGTCCAGGCACAAAGCCCACCTGGTATGGGTGTATGAATTTTGGGAGAAATTTATTTATTCTAGTGGCCACAATTTTAGCATAAATCTTAATGTCCGAATTTAGAAGCGAGATGGGGCGAGAATTTTCCGGTTTCTCCGTGTTTTTGCCCTGTTTGGGGAGCACAGAGATATGCATCTCTAGCATTTGGTTGGTGAAACCTTTTTCTTTTTGCAGGGAATTATAAAGTAATGTTAGGGGGGTTAACATATGGTGTAAATAAGTCTTATAATATTTTATTCCCAGTCCATCAGGGCCCGGGCTTTTACCATTGGGCATGTTTTTGATGGCTGTTTTGATTTCTACAGGCTCAATTGGTGAGTCAAGGAACTCATTGTCAGCATCGTCCAATGTGGGTAGATATATGTCAGTCAAGAAGTCATCTATTTCCTCTTGCTTACTTGTATTTGGTAGGTTATATAGTGCCTCGTAGTACCGTCTAAACGTCTCTGCAATATGCTTGCTGTTCCAATGTGTTTGGCTTGACGAGTCTGTTAATGTATGGACATGCGTGTTCAATTGTTTCCTCCTAAGTGCTCTGGCTAGGGAGTAGCCTGCTTTATTATTTACATCTAAGTATTTTTGCTGTAGTAAATTAGCTTTACGTTGATATTCTTCAATATAATGATTGTTAAAGTCATTTTTTGATTTTTTACCGACTCTAAAATATCTGTGTCCATTGTGTTATAGCTCTCCAGATTAGTGACCCTTTGCGTAACCCTTGACAGATCTCTTTTCAGGTCCCCATACCAAGTTTTCACCTCCGCCAAAATCTCCTTAATGTCATCTTTAGTACAGAGGTGTGATAGGTCTGCTTTAGTGAGGCTCGCACTGAGAGGAGTAGGGGAGGATTGCATTAGTGGCTGCATGTCTTTGTGCAGGGCAATAGAGGGTGGATTGCAGCGGGTTCTACTGACTTTAAGAATTGTTGGAGTGATCTGACACTTGGGGCACTGTCAGGCTTGTTGCTTTTGTGGCCCAGCATAATCTGTACGTTGCAGGATCTTGGGAGAATACTGATGCTTAAGAATTGACTGTGCTGGTTGCTTGCTGTTCTTCTGTATGTGCCAACCAAACCGTGTGACAATATAAGGGCATGGGGGTCACCTAAGGGAGTGGAAGTAGAACTGTGGCTGCCCAGCCCACTGTCATTAGCTGTATGTTGTCTCCCAACTTCGTAGCTGATCTATGGGGCTGTTAGTTGATCACTGGCTAAGTAATGTTTCCCAGAGACCTGACAGCAGACCCCTGCAATATGTTATGAAAAGCTGCCTTTTGTAGAATGTCTCCCTTGTGACTATTCCCTCTTTACCCTGTCTTTCTCCCTCCTGTTCAAGAATGGCTCTGCTATCTCTCTTCACTGCACCCCCTATGTGCTCTACAATAGTTGTGGGGGTTTATCATGCAGCACCCCTAGGGTCTATAGCTTATAATTTATTATGCTGAGAGGGTGGTTGCCATTCCCGGCACATTATCCCCCAGTGTTGATGTTTGATAACTGACTTGGGGCAGAAACCGCATGTGTGCGGTGGCAGAGCGCAAGTGTGGGGGAGAGGAAGGTGGTATGCAGAACTTGTCCTTTTTTCTGCTGCACGTGGGGTTCCGGTGCTGTCTTTCTGTGTGAGTCTCCCCTCCGGTATGGTCCAATGTCACTGACCGCCTCCTCTGTTCGTTTGCAGGCAGATGAGTCTATGAGTATCTCCAGCACCCTATGTTTGCCCGTACAGCTCAGACCTCACATGGCCTCCAGACATGTGCTGGTTAGGGCCTCCTTGCCTGCGGCTTGTCTGTTGTCAGTTATCTCCCGGCGTGGATGTGGCCGTTCCCAACTCCCCTCGGCTTTTGAGATTGCAGGTAGTTAAGGTATAGGGGACTCCCTCTGAAGGGAATTAGACTGTGGCTCAGGTGTTTGCTTGGGGTTTGGGTGACACGGGCTTGGGAGCTATTCTCTTATGCAGCCATTGTTCTAAACGGCCAAGCTCCGCCCCTTCTTGCACTACTTCAACTGCTTTATTAATACTAACAGTTAGTAGTTTCAAACACTAAGACAGTTACCCTAAATTCACAAACAGTAGAATAATTTAAGGAAATAGAATTAAATCCGATAATACCAACAATAAAAACAATATTCTATTTTTATTTTGCAGCTTCTCATGATTTCTCCAAATCCCCACCATGAAAGAAACACACACCAGGGAACAAATAAACATAAAATTAAAGAAACAAATGTGTAGCTTAAAAAGACACGCAAGCAAAATTATTGTTAACAAACATGTGAGCGAACATACATTTTGCTTATCTGTTTATGCACAGCTCCAAAATGGGCCTATCTATCAAGCTCCGAGCGGAGCTTAACGGCCCGTGTTTCTGGCGAGTCTTCAGACTCGCCAGAAACACAAGTTATGGAGCAGCGGTCACAAAGACCGCTGCTCCATAACCCTGTCCGCCTGCTCGGAGCAGGCGGACAGGAATCGCCGGAATTCAACCCGATCGAGTACGATCGGGTTGATTGACACCCCCGGATGGCGGCCCATTCGCCGCGAGTCTGCAGGGGGCGGTGTTGCACCAGCAGCTCTTATGAGTTGCTGGTGCAATGCTGAATACAGAGTGCGTATTGCTCTCTGCATTCAGCGATATCTTGCGGACCTGATCCGCACTGTCGGATCAGGTCCGCAAGACATTTGTTAAATTGGCCTCATAATGTCCCTTATTGCGAGGTTGTGTGGTGGCCTAACATGGGGTATCTGCCATTTGTCATGGGCAGGGCCAGATGGAGTTGAGTGTTGTGGGTGGAGTCCGTACTGTCTCTAGAAACCTAAAAATTTGACCTGGCTGGGGGAACTGCATTTGGTAAAGAGTGTGGATTTTGCAAGCCATGACAATCTCACATGATATGGGACGGTTGGGAGGTTTTGTTTATGTGCACCTGGTGTTTTTCATCACTATATAAATACAAGTGTTGGGATGTAGTTCTTTTCCTTTTTTATCTTCAAATGAAAAAGAACTACATCCCACCCACTTGTTCATGGGAGACCGCTCAACCAATTGTCAGCTGGAGACTGAAAAGCCCAGCCTGCTTTGATTGCACTACTTCACAGTGCAATCTTTTTGTGAGTATCCATTTGGTAATTTAATATTTTTTTAAAAGCAAGATTTCTGCACCATGAGGCACTCTTCTTTGTTTCATTTAAGTGTCTATTATTAAGTATAATTTATTAACATTTAGACACTCTATAGCTAGGATTTGGGCACTTTTTTGTTTATATACTATATATATATATATATATATATATATATATATATATATATATATATATATATATATATATATTTTGCATGTTGGCTTTTTTGGTGAGCTTGATTTGAATTTCACGCTTTGGCCTTTGGGTTTACGCATGTCAAGGTTGCACACGTAGGGTTAATGCTTGTCTTGTGAGTGCCCTTTAGCTTTCTTCATTCTGATGAGCGTTATCTTTCATCGTATGTAATGTTAATGTCTCCTGTTTTGTTTTGCAGTTCGGCTTAGCACGCATTGTACCTATGACTTTATTTAAAAAGCTACTTAGGAGGGGGTGAGTGGTTTCCATTCCTCAATAGATTTTTAAGGGGGTTATAGTGTTTATTGCATTGCTTTGTAACATTCTATAATGAAGCTGTTTGATTCTGTCCCTAAATCTACCCTAGAAACTGAGTCCCCTGAACACCTTTGGCTGGTCTCCCACATTCAAACAATCGTAAAAGGTCAGTTCAGATTTTACTTTCTATAAGACCTTTGTTCTCTGAAGCCAGGGATACAGTTTTGTCTTCAGTTGGTGGAGTTGCATTTTGTGATGAGTAATCTTCAACTGATGTTGAAACTGATATTTCCTCTTTTTTGTTTAAAATTGAATATATTTGTTCTATTTTAAAAGAGGTCTTAATTACTTCAAGGGTTAAATATCCAAAAGTTTCTGATGATAAGCCTTGTAATAATTTAAATTCGGTTTTTAAGACTGTTGTTAATCTCCCTGAGATTTTCCCTATTTCTGATGCTGTCTCTGACATTATTTCTAGGGAATGGTATAAGCCAGGTAATTCATTTACTCCTTCTGCAAAGTTTAAAAAGTTATAGCCTTTACCTGCTGCTAATGTTGATTTGTGGAAAACTGTTCCCAAGGTTGATGGGGCCATTTCTATTCTGGCTAAATGTACTACTATTCATCTGGGAGACAGTACTTCTTTTAAAGACCCTTTAGATAGGCATTTGCTCAGACCATCTATTTCTATTGCTGATGTGGCTGCTGCTTCAACTTGCTGGTTATCTAGTCTTTCAGAACAATCTTCTGATGACTCTGCTAGTACAAAATATTATGGGTTTACTCAAAAGTGCCAAACCTTTTATTTGTGATGCTGTGTTTGATATTATGAAGATTAATGTCAAAAGCATGTCTTTGGCAGTCCTTGTCAATAGAGCCTTATGACTTTAATCCTGGTCTGCTGATATGGTGTAAAAACTTTCAGGGAAAAAGTTGTTTGGTTGTTATTTAGATTCTATAATATCTAAAAAAATTTAGAATGTAAAGGGTCTTTTCTTCCTCAAGACAAAAACTCTAGTGGGAAACTATAGCTTCCAATAAATTTCCTCCCTTTTGTCAAAATAAGGGACAAGGTTGACTCCTCTGCTCAGAAGCAAAATACTTCTGGCTCAGTCTGGAGTCCATTCCAGATCCCTGAGTTCTTAATAAAGTTTTTCTAGGGTTATCAAATAGGTTTCAGAAAAAAAAAAAAGTTTTTTTTTGTCCTATGTTCCAAGGAATCCTGTAAAAGCTCAAGCTTTTGCCAGTTATTCTCAGATCTGGAAGCTATGGGAGTCATTGTTCCAGTTCCTTTGCAGGAACAGGGGATGGGATTTTATTAAAATCTCTTCATTGTTCCAAAGAAGGAAGGCACTTTTAGACCAGTCCTGTATCTGAAAGCTCTGAACAAGTTTGTAAGCATTATGGCTTTCAAAATAGATACTATTGAGACTATTCTGCCTTTTGTTCAGCAAGGTACTTTTATGTCCACACTAGATTTAACCCCTTAACGACCGCGGATGTGCCAGGCACATCCTACAAAAAGTTTCAGTTAATGTCCAAGGAAGTGCCTGGCAGGTCCTCTGGGGTTTCAAGCGGTGTAAGCAATGGTGATTGCTTCCAGCTACTTTCAGGGTATTGCAATGATGCCTCGATATTGAGGCATCCTGCAATAGCCTTCTTTTAGGCACCGATGCAGAGAGGGACACTTTGTGGCCCTCTCTGCATCGGCCAGCGATGGTGCCGATCGTTGGTGGGTGGGAGCCATAGCAGGGAGGTGGGTGGGCGGCCCATCGCTGGAGGCAGTTCCGGATCCTGTTGGTGAAGTGCGCGAAAGGGGGTGGTGGGAGCGTGTGCGCATGCGCGCAATTAGTGCTGAGACTTTGAATGTCTATGGGTAGTAGGAGGAGGGAGAGGGAGGGGAAAAATAAAAAAATACTTTATGGGAAAGGGATCTGGGAGGGCAAGGGGGTAAGGTATTGAGGGGGGGGGCAGCTACACTACAGACAATGGGGTATTTTAACTGCTGCCAGTACCCAAGATGGTGGCAGATAAGTAGAGGGGGGAGGGTTAGAGAGCTGTTTGGGGGGGATCAGGGAGGTTGGGGGCAAAGGGGGATCTAACACTGCATAATACATATATTAAAAAAAAATATATGAGGGGTGTCAGGGAGGGATCAGGGGGTGGGATGTGTCAGGTGGTGACGCAGCGGCATTTAGCGGCCTTCTAATTACCAAAAAGCAATGCCAAAGCCATTACTGTCTGCTATTTCTGAACAAAGGGGATCCCAGAGAAAAATTTACAGCCATTTGTGAAATAATTGCATAAGCTGTTTGTAAATAATTTCAGTGAGAAACCTAAAGTTTGTGAAAAAGTGAGTGATTGTTTTTATTTGATCGCATTTGGCGGTGAAATGGTAGCATGAAATATACAAAAATGGGCCTAGATCAGTACTTAGGGTTGTCTACTACAGTACACTAAAGCTAAAATTAACCCTACAAGCTACCTTAAAAAAAAATATATATATATATACATGTCAAGGGATATTCAGGGATTCCTGACAGATATCAGTGTTACAATGAACTATCGCGTTAATTTTGGAGAAAAAAAAAATGGTTTGGAAATTGCAAAGTGCTACTTGTATTTATTGCCCTATAACTTGCAAAAAATAACATGTAAACATTGGGTATTTCTAAACTCAGTGAATGGGTGTTTTTTGGTGGTTGTAGATGTGTAACAGATTTTGGGGGTCAAAGTTAGAAAAAGTGTGTGTTTTTCAATTTTTTCCATCATATTTTATATATTTTTGTTATAGTAAATTATAAGATATGATGAAAATAATGGTATTTTTAAAAAGTCTATTTAATGTCAAGAAAAACGGTATATAATATGTGTGGGTACAGAAAATGAGTAAGTGGAAAATTAAGGCTAAAAACAAACACAACATAAATGTAAAAATAGCCCTGGTCCCAAACGGTAAGACAATTTAAAAGTGCTGTGTTCACTAAGAGGTTAAAGGATGCTTACCTTCTCGTTCCAATTCACAGAGAACAATTCCAGTTTCCAAGTTTTGCCTTAGAAAAAAAGAAAAAAAAAAAGCTCAGCTCTAATTCACAGTAGTATTTATTTGTGCAGCATCTTTGCATATATATAACACTTACATCAATATAAGTTGAATAAAACACATTAATAAAAATCAGTTAACTCGTTATATCTCCTTCACAGTCTCAGCCTCAACAGCTTTCCATCCTTCCAAGTCCTGAACTCCCGAATTCCCACAATCTGTGTTTGAAATGGCCACACTCGGGGCATGTCCATTACTGTACCTACGGAAGGTGATGAGAGACAAAAGCACCAAATTTGCCTTTTCGTTGTAATATCCATGAGTCTTTCTCTAACAGAGCAGAGAAGGTTAAGATTGGTATCAGCCTGTCTGAACCTCCAGTCTCTCTCTTTCCCCTTGGTTGCTCTTTGTATGGAAGTTCTAGGTTCTATGTTTGCAGCTTCACATGCAATTCCATTTGCTCGTTTTCACCTGACACCTCTTCAGCTTTGTATGCTTTGTTTACTGGTGCAGAGATTATATTCAGCTGTCTCAAAATATATTTTTGGACCCCAATACAAGTCAGTCTCTGACTTGGTGGCTGAATCATCCATTTATTATTCAGGGGGCTTCTTTTGCTCATCCTACCTGGACTGTGATCACTGCAGATGCAATTCTCTCAGGTTGGGGAGCTGTTTGGGGGTCTTTGAGAGCACAAGGAGTTTGGGATCCTCGGGAGGCGAGGTTACCAATAAATGTTCTAGAACTCAATTTTCAAGCCTGGCCACTGTTGAAAAGAGAGTCTCATCTCTGTATCCAGACAGATAATGTCACAGCAGGGGCTTATGTCAACCATCAGGTGGAACCCACAGTTCCCTAGCCATGAGGGAGGTTTTTCAGATTCTCTCATGAGCAGAAATTATTTGCTGTCTAGTCTCAACAATTCATATTCCAGGGGTAAACAACTGGGAAGTGGAGTTGCTCAGTCGTCAATCTCTACATCCAGGGGCGTGGTCTCTTCACCAGGATGTGTTCAATCAGATTGTCAATCTTTAGGGTCTCCCAGTGATAGATCTGATGGCCTCTCATTTGAACATCAAACTTCCCAGGTACTTTGCAAGGTCCAGGGATCTTCAGGCAGAGTTAATAAATGCTCTAATTTTAGCTTACTTATCCGTTTCCTCCTCTGGTACTTCTACCCAGAGTGATTTCCAAGATAAGTCTAGAGAAATCTTCAGTAATCCTGATCACCCCAGCCTGGCCTTGCAGGATTTTGTACGCAAATGTCCTCTTTGGCCTCTGACTCTGCTGTCACACTTTATTTCTCAAAACCGTTTTTTCATCTGGAGCTGAAGTCTCTGAACTTGATGGCATTGGAATTGACCGGTTAATCCTTAGACATAGTGGTTTCTCTGATTCTGTGATTGAAATGTTAAAGTGATGGTAAATCCTAGTGTTTGTGAAACGCTAGGATCTATCATTGGAACAAATAAAGGTGACTTTCAGTCATGAGGTATAAAATACATGCTAAAAGCTCCTTTATTTGATTGCAGCGTTGCTAAGGCAGCCCACATCAGAACGCTATTTGGCTGAGAGGTGACGCTTCCACCTCTTAGTCAATAGCCGTGTGTAAAATCGGGCTTGGCACTGTCTTTAATTCAGGCTTGTATACCTGTAACTAGGAAAATCTGTCATAAGGTCTAGAAAGGCCTTTATTTCCTGGTGTATAGATTATGGGTTTTCCTTGCATTCTTTCAGAATTCCTAGGATTTTTCAGTTCTTAAAGGATGTTCTGGATAAAGGCCTATCTGAAAGTTCTCTTAATAAACAGATTTCTGCTCTTTCAATCTTGTTCCACAGAAAGATTGCTACTCTTCCTGATAGTCATACTTTTATTCAGGCATTAAACCTGTAATCAAGCCAATTTCTCCTCCATGGAATCTTAACTTGGTGTTAAAGGGACAGTCAAGTCCAAAAAAAACTTTCATGTTTCAAATAGGGCATGTCATTTTAAACAACTTTCCAATTTACTTTTATCACCAATTTTGCTTTGTTCTTTTAATATTCTTAGTTGAAAGCTAGACCTAGGAAGGCTCATATGATAATTTCTAAGCCCTTGAAGGCCGCCTCTAATCACATGCTTTTGTATTTGCTTTTCACAGCAGGGGAGAGCTAGTTCAGGTAAACCCTATAGATAACATTGTGAGCACGCCCGTGAATTGTGGCAGACACTGCACTAATTGGCTAAAATAAAAGTCAATAGATAATAAATAAAATGTCATGTGATCAGGGGGCTGTCAGAAGATGCTTAGATACAAGTTAATCACAGAGGTAAAAAGTGTATTAAATTAACAGTGTTGGTTTTGCAAAACTGGGTAATGGGTAATACAGGGATTATCTATCTTTTAAAACATAAAAAATTCTGGTGTTGACTGTCCCTTTAAGGGTTTTGCAGGCTCCACCTTTTGAACCTCTGCATAAAATGGACATTCAACATCTTTCTCTGCTAGAAGAGTTTCTGAGCTATCTGCTCTTTCTTGTGATCCTCCTTATCTGACTTTCCATCATGATAAGGCTGTTTTACGGACCTTAATTTTTTGTTTTGCCTAAGGTTGTTAATTTAGACAATATTAGCAGAAAGATTGTTTTTCCTTCTTTGTTTCTTAATTTCAAGAATGCTTCAGAGAGATCTTTGCATAATTTGGTTGTTGTTAGGGCATTTAAATATTACATTGATGCTGCTAAGGACTTTAGACAAACTACTAGTTTGTTCATTCATTTTTCTTGTTCTAGGAAAGGTCAGAAAGTTTCTGCTGTTTTTTGGCCTCCACAGCAGCAGATCACTGCTGATTCTACTAGGTCAGTTGCAACTTCTTGGGCCTTCAGAATGAGGCTTTTGTTGACCAGATTTGCAAGCCTTTTACAAAATTATACCATTTTGATGTTTTTGCTTCTTCTCAGGCAGCCTTTGGTAGGGAGGTCGCAAAGGCAGTTGCCTCTGTTTGATTTTTTTTTTATTGCATTAAAAAAAAATATATATATATATATATATATATATATATATATTTTGGGGTTGTAGATATATTTTATCAGATAAAAAAGATGTTTTTAAATCCTTCCCTTTATGTTATTACTCATGGACTCCACAGCTTAGGTATTAGTTCTTAGGAGTAATGGATCGTGGACCCCACCCTATATTTTCTAGGGTTTCTTTATTTTCTTTTTTTTGGCACATCTTTTTTTTCCTGCTTTTATTTTTTGGCTCTTATTCATTTTTCTTACCTCACTTTGCTTGGCTATACATTAGACTGAGGTATGTGTGAAGTGAGAGGGATTTGTAGGGCTCTTGTGGTTTGGGAATATTTACCTCCTCCTAGTGGTAGAGAAGAGTAATTCCCAGGAGTAATGGATCGTGGACCTTTATCTCCATAAAATAAATTAATTTATCAGGTAAGATTTTTTTATTTTATTAACACCAGTGGTTTCCTGTATTCGTGTACTCTTTTTACAGTTATACACCCGAGCTTGCTAATCTTCTTTTACAGGTGACAGTTCTGTTTATCATACATCAATAATTTACTACACAAGCTAATATATAATTTTGTTATTCAGGCCCTATCGCAAATGATTTTTGAGGGGCACAGCTGACAAGTTTTTTCTTTCTATGATTCTGACTTTTTTCTTCCTTATGCATAAAACATGAGAAAATATATTATTATTTATTTATTTAATTTATTCTTCACATCATTATAAAACCACTGTGATGTTTTTCCCTTGTGTAGTTCACACAATACAAGAAAAAGAGAAAAAATAGTTTACAATTGAAAAAATATGTGAAATATTAGGATAAAATGGGAGCAGGTGCTTTACTTAAAGCAACACCCACCAAAAGGAGAAGTTAATTATTGGGCATATTGCTTCATTACAATAGAACAACACTTTTCCCTGTGTATTATGATAACCGATATAAGAAATGAGACTGTGTGTGGAACATGTTTTATGTTTAAATACTTTTATTAGGATTTTCATATATACAAAAAGAATAAATGAGACATTACAAAAGAGGAGAAAACAAAAAACTAAGGCAGTAGTCATCCAAATGGGGAATGGTTGATATTACAACATCATGGAAATACAGCAATTATTGTCCGTGTATATAGTGACAAAATAAATGATGGAGGTACCTGAATGCCCAGGAAAAAAAAGAAAAAGGAAAAAAGGAACAAAAGATCACACCCGTTATCCACACGTAACCTTTATTGAACAGTCACGTACATTTGAAATTATGAAAACTCTTGAAAATTGCATCACATAAGCCACCCGGTTATCCCCACATGTTCACATTGTAAATAATATCTATAAGTACCATTTGGTTCCCAACGCTGTAAACTACAGCATTCGCACTATATGTATTAGGTAGTAAGTGTGTTGTTCATGATCCAATAGAACCAGATCTTCTTAAATGACTCTCTGGTGTTCATGATCCATGAAGCTGATTCATACATTTTAAACATGTTGTTTATCTTATTCTTTATTTCCATCCATGATGGAACCCCCATTTTCCAATGATAGGCTATAGCAGTCCTAGTGATTGTACACACTATTCTAATTAAAGTGCTGATATCTTTGTTATATTTTTTGTCGCCTGTGTGTAGCATAGCTTGTGATATGTTAAGCTCTATCTCCTCATTCAGAATCATACTAAGTAAGAATGAGAGAGAATGCCAGATCTGTTTAACCCCCTCACAGTCCCACCACATATGCTTAAAGGTGCCTAGACTCCCACAGCCCCTGTAACAGAGACTTGATTTGGCTAGTGTCGTGTGGGAGGTTATGACTGGTGTGAGATACCAGCAAAATGCTGTTTTAATGGAATTTTCATGTAGATCTGCGCTAATCAGACCTTTACCAATTGAGCTAAATATGTTCTCCCATATGCGTTTGTCATAGGTGATGTTAATGTCCCCCTCCCACCTAAGCATCAGAGATGTCTTTGGGGTATTATCGTTGTTCTGGATAGCTATGTATAAAATGGATATCGTGCATTTAGGTCTAGATGCTAAGGAGTACATATTTTCCAGTGCTGTGGGGGGATGAATCTTAGTATCGCCTATATATTTCCGTATGGATTAGGATAACTGTAGATATTGAAACTACCTTATCTCTATTGGCGTCAATGTGTCCTGAAGTTGAGTGTACGTCATAAGTTTGTTGTTAAGTAGAACTTCCGCTACTCTGTACAGCCCTTTGTTGGCCCATTTGTCTATAGTGGCGTGAAGCTCTTTAGGTACAATTTTTCTGAGTGGGATCATCAGGGTTTGCAGGGGTAGTATTGTGTCGTGTTTTGCTATCTATTTCTTAACTTGTCTGTTGGATGCATATGTTGGAGATCTGTACAGAGGTGTATGATCTGTTTGCTCACTCCACAAGATGTCATCCACCTGTGGCAGACTCTCTATCCCCGCCTCCAGTGTAATTGAGGGAATTCTTGCTTTTTTGCTGCCTCTGACATATGCTATTAGTTCTTTTTGCTGTGTGGACAATTCAGTTGGGAGTTGGGATTGGTATAGTCAGAGTCCGAAATAAGTTAAGTATTCCTGGAAAAATATTCATTTTGACTGCCGAAAGGCAGCCATACCAAGAAAAGGAATATCTCTTCCATTTCTGTAGGTCTTGTCTTATAGATTTATAGAGTGGTATATAATTATATTTATACAGGAGGTTGAACTGAGCTTTCAATTGTATCCCCAGATATTTGAGAGTGTTTTACCCATTTAAATTCAAAGTTAAGTTCTATGGTTTCTTAGTATGGGGGGGGGGGTAGAGCTATTGGTAGTGCCTCACACTTCTTAAGATTCATTTTATATCCCGAGATCTGTGAATATTTATCGAGAAGATTATATAGGTTCAGGAGAGATATCAGGGGTTTTGTGACTGTAACTAAAATATCATCCGCAAACAGGGTCAGTTTGTAATCATGATAAGCAATTTTTGCACTGGTTATGTCTGGGGACAATCATACTCTGGCTGCTAAGGATTCTATGCAGAGTGCAAATATTAGGGGGGAAGAGGACAACCTTGTCTGGTTCCATTCCAAATTGGAAATGCTTTAGACCTATAGCCTGCCGAAACCACTTGTGCAGTGGGATTAGAGTAGATCGCCTGGATTGCCTTAATAAAGGGGCCATCAAAGCCCATATGTCACAGAACTGTCATCATATATCTCCAATCTATCCTATCGAATGCCTTCTCCACATCCAAAGATATGAACAGAGAAGGCGTTTCCTCTCTACCAAGGTGATCCATGATATTTATCATTTGTCTTATATTATCAGGGGCCTCCCTATTCGCTACAAATCCCACCTGATCTAGGTGGACAAGTGAGGGTAGTATTGTTTTCAGAGGGTTTGCCAGTATTTTGGTAAAGATCTTTAGATCCTGATCGATGAGCGATATAGGGCGGTAGCTTGCACACAATTTAAGATTTTTCCCTGCTTTAGGAATGACCACTATTTTAGCTCCTAGTAATTTTCTAGGTATCTCATGGCCTTCTAAAAGGTGATTACAGAATCTTGTGAGGTTAGTCAGCAATGTCGTACGAAATAGCTTGTAATAGTCTCCTGGAAATCCATCTGGACCCACTGCCTTCCCCACCTTTAATTATTTTATAACCTGTAGGACCTCTGCAGGAGATATGGGGGCATTCCCAATTTCCCTATCTTTCTCAGAAATAACCAGAAGGCGGGCATTAAATAGGAAGCTATGGGTGTCCTGTACAGTAGTTGGTGAATGTACAGTCTTGCGTCTGTCATAAAGTTGGCTGTAGTACCCTGCAAACTCGTCAACTATCCTCTGTGGGGATGTTATCGTATTACCATCTGCCTGTTTATTGAGAGGAATAGCCATGGCTTTATTTCTCTCTTGTATTTTGTGTGCTAAATATCTATCCGGCTTGTTGGCAAATATGAAATATTGTACTTTCAGTTAATGCAGTGTCCTAGTTGCATTTGTGGTCAATAAATTAGCTAGCATTGTTCTCTTCGAATGTAAAGTCTGCAAGTTGCCATTATTTTGTGTATGTCTATGTACCTTCTCTAAGTTGCCTATCTCATGATGGAGTTTAGATATCTGCTGTCATATTTGTCTAGCATGTGCCGCCTTTCCCTGTATTAGTAAACCCCTTAAATACGCTTTATGAGCTGCCCATGTGTACAGAGGGTTGGAGGTGGTGTTTACATTTATGTCCCAGTGTTCTCTAAGATGTTTGAGGACGTGGTCCTGAGCTGAGGGATGTTTAAAGTATTGTGGGTCATAAGTCCACGATTTTTCTTGTTTGTTATCTTGAACCCCATCCAATAATAGAGATATTATGGAGTGGTCGGACCACACACAGGCATGGATCTCAGAGGACAGTAAGATTGAGTGAAAAACTTGGCTGACAAAGCAGCAGAGTAATAGGTGGTGTCAGTTGTGGTACCATATAGAGCTTGCCAAGTGTCTATAAGAGTGTGGGATGCAAGGTGTTCCCGTATGTACTTGACATCATGGTTATGTTGTTGTTTCTTGTGGGATAAAGGCTCCAGATTGGGTGCTGTGATTGGGGACAGATCAATGTAAAAATCTCCAGCCACAATTATCCTATTTTGAGACCAATGAGTGAGGAGATACAATATCTGCTTGCTTTTCGTTGGGTGCGTATATATTACAAAGCACTATATTTGTATTGTTAATTTGACCTTTAACTATGAGATATCTCCCTTCCTCGTCTGCAAGTGTAGATTTGTGTATAAAATTAAGGGCTGAATGTATGAGAATGGATACTCCTCTTTTTTTAGTAGAGGCATTTGCATGAAAATGTTGTCGAAAGTGTCTCGACCAGTATGTGGGAACTTGGTGTCTAAGAAAGTGAGTTTCATGTAAAAAAAGGATATTAGCCTTAATATTTATGTATTGGTTCATTGCCACTCGTCTTTTAACATTTGTGTTCAGACCCCTCACATTGTGAGAAATGAATTTAATTTTTGGGGTCATCAGGTTGAGTAGTGTTTGGAGCTATAGAGCAGCTAGTAAGTATCTGTATAATGTGATTACACCAGATATCTTTCTGGTGGGAAGCGGCTGCTATCCAATCCCGTTTGAGGTCTATAGGGAACATGTGGCATGTATCAGTGACTTGTGGATCTAAGCACAGAGTGTGTTTGGTTGTGTGGGTATAGTGACCAAGTAACAAACTAACCATAAAAAGTAAACATAGTAACTTGCGCGAGAGGGTTAAGTAAAAGAACAAATAACATAAACATTGATATAAATGTGCAAGTGCTATATATCTTAAAGGAACCGTATTGGGCGGAGCCCCCTCTCTAGGCATATAGTATCGGCCGTGGACACTTATCCTACCTCTGGGTTACCCACAAACCTGCATTTCAATAACCTGGTAGCCCATGAAGGGAGTCCCACAATATGAGTGCTCTGTAAACATTACAACTGTAGAAAGTTTTAGAGCCGATAACTCTCCAGTACAGCTCAGTAGATAGTCTAAAAAAAAAAAGGATACTCTTTTCGAGATGTTTAGTCCCCCCAGGCCTCCTTGAGCCGGCTTCTGACCTCTCCACTCCTCTTAAAATATTTCTGGAACATGAATCTGTGTTTCATTTACTTTTGGGACATTTTTTGCCTATTGTTTTCCATTTAGGTAGAGTGCTGGACTTCAGTTGTGCCTGAGGCTCCAGTTGCAACACCGAAGCCGGCAGGTCAGGTATTTTTGGTGTCTCTAGTCCCAATCTTTGACACAAATCTGGAATGTCAGCCACCTCCTTGATGGTTATAGTCAGGTTGTCCTTTAGAATATAGAGAGCAAAGGGGAACTCCCACTTGTATTGGATCTGTTGTTTTCTCAATAATTGAGTGAGAGGGCGCAGAGAGTTCTGTCTTTGTAAAGTCCTGAAGGACAGGTCTTGGTAAAATTGAACAACCGATCCTTGGTATTTGAAAGTAGGGGTGTTTCTGGATGCTGAGAGTATCGGTTCCTTGTCTTGGAGAAGTAGTATTTTTTTCATGTAATTGGCAAGAGTCCATGAGCTAGTGACATATGGGATATACAATCCTACCAGGAGGGGCAAAGTTTCCCAAACCTCAAAATGCCTATAAATACACCCCCTCACCACACCCACAATTCAGTTTTACAAACTTTGCCTCCTATGGAGGTGGTGAAGTAGGTTTGTGTTAAGATTTCTACGTTGATATGCGCTTCTCAGCATTATTGAAGCCTGATTCCTCTCAGAGTACAGCGAACGTCAGAGGGACGTGAAGGGAGTATCACTTATTTGAATATGATGATTTCCCTAATGGGGGTCTATTTCATAGGTTCTCTGTTATCGGTCGTAGAGATTCATCTCCTACCTCCCTTTTCAGATCGACGATATACTCTCAATTTACCATTACCTCTACTAATAACTGTTTTAGTACTGGTTTTGGCTATCTGCTATATGTGGATGGGTGTCTTTTGGTAAGTATGTTTTTTATTACTTAAGACACCTCAGCTATGGTTTGGCACTTTATGCATTTATATAAAGTTCTAAATATATGTATTGTACTTATATTTGCCATGAGTCAGGTTCATGTATTTCCTTCAGCAGACTGTCAGTTTCATATTTGGGGAATTTAAACATTTTAAGAAATTTATTTCTTACCTGGGGTTTAGTCTTTTTTTAATTGACTACTTCTTGCTATTGCGGGTATTAGGCCCGTGGGTGCGTCAAATGCTAAACTTTATTGCGTCATTTTTGGCGCGAAATTTTTTTTGGTGCGGAAAAAGACGTTTATGACGCAACTTCGTCATTTCCGGCGTCATACGTGATGCCAAGACCTTTGACACAGCGGCGTCATTAGTGACGCGAGTGTGTCATTTCCGGTTATTTTTGGCGCCAAAAAAGTTTACGTTACGTTGTGCGTCATACTTGTCGCCAAATTTTTTTCATTATTTCAATACCCCATTGATGTTTGCCCCTTGCTTTTTTCTCTATCAGAGGCCTATGCTTTTGCATTTTTTCCCATTCCTGAAACTGTCATATAAGGAAATAGATAATTTTGCTTTATATGTTGTTTTTTCTCTTACATTGAGCAAGATGTCCCAATCCGATCCTGTCTCAGAAGTTTCTGCTGGAACATTGCTGCCTGACATCGGTTCTACCAAAGCTAAGTGCATTTCTTGTAAAAGTGTAGAAATTATTCCACCAAATGTCATTTGTAATAGTTGTCATGATAAACTTTTACATGCAGATAGTGTTTCCATCAGTAATAGTACATTGCCAGTTGCAGTTCCTTCAACTTCTAATGTACATGATATACCTGTAAATTTTAAAGAATTTGTATCTGATTCTATTCTGAAGGCTTTGTCTGCATTTCCACCTTCTAATGAACGTAAAAGGTCTTTTAAAACTTCTCATTTAGCTGATGAAATTTCAAATGACCAGCAACATAATAATTTATCCTCACAGAAAATAAATGACAGTGGCGCTAACACCCTCTTTAAATATAATAAAAACACTAATGTCAATTCTTACAACCACATGTATAATTTCTAAAAAATAGATAAAAACCTGTATACAATTATATGATATTTAAAAGACTATAAAAATTAAAAATAGAACAAATGGAATAACAAAAACGTTTTACCACTTTCCAAAGAAATGTCAGTCCATAAACCACTAGAGTCCTCTGCTGCTTGTTAACCAAATGGATCCTTCACACCAAATGAAGTAGGGCAAAAAACTTGAATTCTGAAAGAAAAAAGCGCAAAGAGAGACTCAAGTGCAATAAATAACACAGACGCTGCTGCTCTTAAAAAAATGCACTTACAATGTTTATTAATAATAAAGCAGGTATAAAACAGTTTTCTCCTTCAAGGTAATTAATCCAAATACTCAGCTGCTCCGGTCTGTTTTCACAGCCTTACAATGTCCGCTCCCTTCTGATGTCCACCGGAACTTTCAGTGTAGGGGAAATCCTTGTTGATGGGGCTACGGTAGCCCTGAGAGTCCAAAAAGCAGAGTGTTCTATTCTTAGAACTACGGCTCCTCTGCAGATCCAAAATTCAGTCCTGTGGTACCTCTACGCGTTTCTTCTGCTATCGTGCAGACTTTCTCAAGAGGATGAAGAGTCTAATGCTGAGTGGATTCAATATCCATCCCAATAAAAACCCTCATAGTAAATCCTATTGGTTGAAATTTCCTCTGTGTAATATGGGTAAGAAATGCTCACTGGGTCCTAGAGACCAAGTTATAAAATGCTACGTTCCTTTTGCACATAACAAATAATGTGTACAGTTAATTACAACACATCTATAGTTAATAAAAGCAAAAGACAAGGGACAATTATTTTGCACAAAAAATTATAACAATAATACAAAACTCCTACCACTAGGTAAAATTTAATAAAGCAAAAAATATATTAAAAGTTGATACAACGTGTGTTAATGCATATACTAAAAATCCCTGCAAACTAAACAATATTCATCTATGTATACTTAATATCTACACATCCAAAATTAGTATATGTTGCAATCCCAAAAAACAAATAATTAACCCAACAAATGTAACAACAATACTCTGATCCTACAACTAGGTTTAATTCGATGAAGCAAATATAATTAAAAATTAAAACAAGATATATTTATGCGCATATCCTTGCAGCTTAAGCAAGATTCATCTCTATATATGATGAGCATTCACAATCTGGAAAACACATTTTTATTCTCTATGTATATATATGTGTATACCTTTCCTACTAAAAAGGAGTGATTTAATCCTAAGTATCCAAGTTGATCTGGAGTATAGAGGGATGGATCTACAAAAATGTGTTTAGAAAATTTGATAGTATGTACACTGTCATCTCTATTTAGGTATCATCCAATTAATTCTATACAATTATTAAAGGTTGTTTAAAATTTATTTAAAAGTTGTTTAAAATGGAAGGGAAAAGAGGAGGAAATAATTATTATATAAACAAGAATTATTAAAGGAACCTTAAGAATATCTAAAAAATGTCAGATTTTTTTATATATTAATTACATAAAAGCTGCTATGTCAATGTCTATGTTTAATCCTTTTGGATGTAAACTATTGAGCTTTTGGATCCAAAAAGTTTCTTGTTTTCTTAGGCTCATCAACCTATTGCTACAACTCTTAGGTATCCAATCAATTGCTTGAATTTTTAGAGACCTAGAGTCTCCCCCATGATGTTCCAGAAAATGTAATGGTACACTGTGATTAACTACTTTCTCTTTTATATTATATAGATGTTCTGTCAGTCTACTTCTTATCTTTCTTTTGGTGCGCCCTACATAAATTTTATTACACCCACAAGTTAGGAGGTACACTACATATGTGGTGTCACATGTACACCTACTCTTGATATTAAAAGACTTAATGCCTTCGCTGTCTTTAAAATGACTATCCTTATTGATATGTTTACACATACTGCAAATTTTCTTTCCACACTTGTATGTGCCTGGTTTTAGACTCAGCCAATTACTCTTCCTATCAATTTCTGTTATTTCCAACTTCCTCAATTTACTGGGAGCTAGCAGATTTTTCAAACTTCTCCCTTTCTTAAAAGTAAACACAGGTTCTTCTGTCAAGATAGGGGCCAGTACAGGGTCCGTCTTAAGAACTCCCCAATGTTTTTTAATTACATTCTTGATGATCTTATGACCCTCGTTGTAAGTAGTAATAAACCTTAAAGTATCCTTATTATCTTGAGTTGATTTATCCTTTTTAGGTTTTAAAATAGAGTCTCTATCAGTTTCTTGTGCCCTATTATATGCTTGTTCTATTGTATTTCTGTTATAGCCCTTTTCTATGAACTTAGTACTCATATGTTCAGCCTCTTTTTTAAACATCTCTATATCTGTACAGTTACGTCTGAGTCTTAAGAACTGCCCATAAGGCACATTGTCTTTCCACCTCTTAAGGTGGGCACTTCCATTGTCTATGTAACTATTTCTATCAGTAGGTTTACTAAAATTACTCACCGCTGTTTTTAAGTTGGCATCTACATATAACCAAAGGTCTAAAAATTCAATTCTTGTTCGTGAATGTTTACCTGTAAAATTTAAGTTAAAATCATTATTGTTCATATGTGTTAAAAAGCTATTAATCAATGATTCGTCACCCTCCCAGAGGATGATTACGTCATCTATGTAACGATAATATTTTATAATGTTGTTTATAAACGGATTATTGTTCCAAACCTTCTCAATTTCAAATCTGTGCATATAAATATTAGCATACGATGGGGCAAATGTAGTCCCCATCGCTGTTCCTTTGACCTGTTTATAGAACACATTTTCAAAAATAAAATAATTGTGCTCTAAGATAAATCTCGTGCAATCTAGGATAAAGTTTAATTGCTCTGCTGAAAATTTCCAATTCAACAGTTCCATTTCAAGGGCCTTCAATCCTTTCTCATGGGGGATAGAGGTATAAAGCGCAGACACATCGCACGTTACCCAACAATAATTTTCTTTCCAGTTTAAACCTTCAAATATATTGATGGTTTGTGTGGTGTCCTTGATATATGATTTAGTATTCTTGACTATTGGTTGTAGATAAAAATCAATATATTTAGAAACTTTATCGCTCAGGGAATCAATCCCTGAGATTATAGGTCTCCCAGGTGGCTTATGTATATCTTTATGCACCTTTGGCAGGTGGTAGAATATGGGGATCCTAGGTTCATTTTCCTGTAAGTATCTAAACTCATCATTATCAAGGACTCCTTCTGTTTTTGCTAGCACTAATATTTTATTAAGCTTATTTTGGTATTGTTTCGTGGGATTCCCATTGATAACTTGGTATGTGTCTATATCTTTTAATAGATTATAAGCTTCTGCTAAATAGTCTTCCCTCTTCTGTATAACAATCCCACCCCCCTTATCTGCTGCCCTAAAAATGATATCTTTATTGTCCATCAATTTCTTAAGAGAGTTTCTCTCCTGGGAGGTTAAATTGTCATTATACTTATTAACTAAATTCTTTCTTTTCTTGTGGAATAGATTAAAAACCTCGTCCATAACCATCTTTGTGAAGACTGGAATTTGGTCCCCCTGTGTTCCAACTGGATAAAATGTGGAAGGTCTTTTCAAATTACTATGGTGAATCTTAGATTCTTCCTCATATATGGAAATATTAAACAATTCCTCTATTGTATCGATACTCTCATTAACATCCTGGCTATCAACACCCATATCTTCTAGGGATTTTAGAATGGTTAAAGTTTCTATATCTTTCCCTTCCAAGTGATCTTTATTAACCGCTGATTTTAAATTGCATTCTTTTTTGGCATAAAATCTTTTTAAGACTAGCTTTCTAACAAATTTCTGAATGTCGATGAAAACTTCAAAATCATTCGGTAGTGTTTTGGGTGAAAAGTTGAGACCTTTATTTAAAAGTTTAATATCATTGGCATCTAACTCTATATTAGCCAAGTTAAAGATGTCTAATTCCTGTCTTCTTCTCGCCTCTGCCTTCTGTTTGGTTGTTGTAACTCTGACCCCTCCTCTCTTTCCTCTCCTTGTTCTAAACCTCTTTTGTTTTGTCTTTGTCTGGTTTCCCACGCTCCTTGTTGTGTGTACCTCGGTTCTGGTTCTAATCGTTGGTTGTGGGGTAATGGTGTTTTCCCTAAAAAATGATTCTGATGATTGGTATTTCCCTCTTGTCTTTGATTATTTCTCCATTCATTATTCTCTGATCTATGGTTATAATCTTGATAATCTGATTTAGGGCGAGCCCCCAAAACAGGCCAACTTGATTCATTCTGATGCTGATTAAGCACTTCAAATCTATTTGATGTATTGATATTAAGACCATTTGAATTTTCTCTGGAATTGTCCCTCCTATTAGAATTAGATGGGCCATCTCTTTCCTCTCTCCTTCCCTTCCATTGCTCATTGTTACCATAGTAATTACGGTTTTTATTAGGATATTCATAATGTTTATCCATCCAAAACTGCCTGTTAGTGTTATCATTATAGGGTCTCCTATAGTTCCCATTCCTATTATGGTTGTAATTATCCATATGTACTCTATTAGTTTGTGGAGCCACCCTATTATTATTACTAAAACCCACTTCATTTCTATTCATACCTCCTTCAAGTTTTTCCTCAGCATTATGATAATAAGTACCTATTTGAGTATTCCCTCCTCTTCTAAAATCGTTTCCCTGTGGGTTTTTACCTCTATTTATCAAGCGCATATTCTCTGTCTTCTTTTTAAAATTATAAACCTTGTCCTCCTTAAAATCTTGTATATCCCTAGTTAACTTTTGTTGTTTACTCCTCTTAAGATCTATTTCCAATTGTTTGATTCTATTTTGGATACTGTTATTCCTAGTTATTCCTAGTCACCCATTTCTCTTCAGTTTTAAAAAGATATAGAAACTTTAACCATTCTAAAATCCCTAGAAGATATGGGTGTTGATAGCCAGGATGTTAATGAGAGTATCGATACAATAGAGGAATTGTTTAATATTTCCATATATGAGGAAGAATCTAAGATTCACCATAGTAATTTGAAAAGACCTTCCACATTTTATCCAGTTGGAACACAGGGGGACCAAATTCCAGTCTTCACAAAGATGGTTATGGACGAGGTTTTTAATCTATTCCACAAGAAAAGAAAGAATTTAGTTAATAAGTATAATGACAATTTAACCTCCCAGGAGAGAAACTCTCTTAAGAAATTGATGGACAATAAAGATATCATTTTTAGGGCAGCAGATAAGGGGGGTGGGATTGTTATACAGAAGAGGGAAGACTATTTAGCAGAAGCTTATAATCTATTAAAAGATATAGACACATACCAAGTTATCAATGGGAATCCCACGAAACAATACCAAAATAAGCTTAATAAAATATTAGTGCTAGCAAAAACAGAAGGAGTCCTTGATAATGATGAGTTTAGATACTTACAGGAAAATGAACCTAGGATCCCCATATTCTACCACCTGCCAAAGGTGCATAAAGATATACATAAGCCACCTGGGAGACCTATAATCTCAGGGATTGATTCCCTGAGCGATAAAGTTTCTAAATATATTGATTTTTATCTACAACCAATAGTCAAGAATACTAAATCATATATCAAGGACACCACACAAACCATCAATATATTTGAAGGTTTAAACTGGAAAGAAAATTATTGTTGGGTAACGTGCGATGTGTCTGCGCTTTATACCTCTATCCCCCATGAGAAAGGATTGAAGGCCCTTGAAATGGAACTGTTGAATTGGAAATTTTCAGCAGAGCAATTAAACTTTATCCTAGATTGCACGAGATTTATCTTAGAGCACAATTATTTTATTTTTGAAAATGTGTTCTATAAACAGGTCAAAGGAACAGCGATGGGGACTACATTTGCCCCATCGTATGCTAATATTTATATGCACAGATTTGAAATTGAGAAGGTTTGGAACAATAATCCGTTTATAAACAACATTATAAAATATTATCGTTACATAGATGACGTAATCATCCTCTGGGAGGGTGACGAATCATTGATTAATAGCTTTTTAACACATATGAACAATAATGATTTTAACTTAAATTTTACAGGTAAACATTCACGAACAAGAATTGAATTTTTAGACCTTTGGTTATATGTAGATGCCAACTTAAAAACAGCGGTGAGTAATTTTAGTAAACCTACTGATAGAAATAGTTACATAGACAATGGAAGTGCCCACCTTAAGAGGTGGAAAGACAATGTGCCTTATGGGCAGTTCTTAAGACTCAGACGTAACTGTACAGATATAGAGATGTTTAAAAAAGAGGCTGAACATATGAGTACTAAGTTCATAGAAAAGGGCTATAACAGAAATACAATAGAACAAGCATATAATAGGGCACAAGAAACTGATAGAGACTCTATTTTAAAACCTAAAAAGGATAAATCAACTCAAGATAATAAGGATACTTTAAGGTTTATTACTACTTACAACGAGGGTCATAAGATCATCAAGAATGTAATTAAAAAACATTGGGGAGTTCTTAAGACGGACCCTGTACTGGCCCCTATCTTGACAGAAGAACCTGTGTTTACTTTTAAGAAAGGGAGAAGTTTGAAAAATCTGCTAGCTCCCAGTAAATTGAGGAAGTTGGAAATAACAGAAATTGATAGGAAGAGTAATTGGCTGAGTCTAAAACCAGGCACATACAAGTGTGGAAAGAAAATTTGCAGTATGTGTAAACATATCAATAAGGATAGTCATTTTAAAGACAGCGAAGGCATTAAGTCTTTTAATATCAAGAGTAGGTGTACATGTGACACCACATATGTAGTGTACCTCCTAACTTGTGGGTGTAATAAAATTTATGTAGGGCGCACCAAAAGAAAGATAAGAAGTAGACTGACAGAACATCTATATAATATAAAAGAGAAAGTAGTTAATCACAGTGTACCATTACATTTTCTGGAACATCATGGGGGAGACTCTAGGTCTCTAAAAATTCAAGCAATTGATTGGATACCTAAGAGTTGTAGCAATAGGTTGATGAGCCTAAGAAAACAAGAAACTTTTTGGATCCAAAAGCTCAATAGTTTACATCCAAAAGGATTAAACATAGACATTGACATAGCAGCTTTTATGTAATTAATATATAAAAAAATCTGACATTTTTTAGATATTCTTAAGGTTCCTTTAATAATTCTTGTTTATATAATAATTATTTCCTCCTCTTTTCCCTTCCATTTTAAACAACTTTTAAATAAATTTTAAACAACCTTTAATAATTGTATAGAATTAATTGGATGATACCTAAATAGAGATGACAGTGTACATACTATCAAATTTTCTAAACACATTTTTGTAGATCCATCCCTCTATACTCCAGATCAACTTGGATACTTAGGATTAAATCACTCCTTTTTAGTAGGAAAGGTATACACATATATATACATAGAGAATAAAAATGTGTTTTCCAGATTGTGAATGCTCATCATATATAGAGATGAATCTTGCTTAAGCTGCAAGGATATGCGCATAAATATATCTTGTTTTAATTTTTAATTATATTTGCTTCATCGAATTAAACCTAGTTGTAGGATCAGAGTATTGTTGTTACATTTGTTGGGTTAATTATTTGTTTTTTGGGATTGCAACATATACTAATTTTGGATGTGTAGATATTAAGTATACATAGATGAATATTGTTTAGTTTGCAGGGATTTTTAGTATATGCATTAACACACGTTGTATCAACTTTTAATATATTTTTTGCTTTATTAAATTTTACCTAGTGGTAGGAGTTTTGTATTATTGTTATAATTTTTTGTGCAAAATAATTGTCCCTTGTCTTTTGCTTTTATTAACTATAGATGTGTTGTAATTAACTGTACACATTATTTGTTATGTGCAAAAGGAACGTAGCATTTTATAACTTGGTCTCTAGGACCCAGTGAGCATTTCTTACCCATATTACACAGAGGAAATTTCAACCAATAGGATTTACTATGAGGGTTTTTATTGGGATGGATATTGAATCCACTCAGCATTAGACTCTTCATCCTCTTGAGAAAGTCTGCACGATAGCAGAAGAAACGCGTAGAGGTACCACAGGACTGAATTTTGGATCTGCAGAGGAGCCGTAGTTCTAAGAATAGAACACTCTGCTTTTTGGACTCTCAGGGCTACCGTAGCCCCATCAACAAGGATTTCCCCTACACTGAAAGTTCCGGTGGACATCAGAAGGGAGCGGACATTGTAAGGCTGTGAAAACAGACCGGAGCAGCTGAGTATTTGGATTAATTACCTTGAAGGAGAAAACTGTTTTATACCTGCTTTATTATTAATAAACATTGTAAGTGCATTTTTTTAAGAGCAGCAGCGTCTGTGTTATTTATTGCACTTGAGTCTCTCTTTGCGCTTTTTTCTTTCAGAATTCAAGTTAATAATTTATCCTCTTCTGATGAGGATCTATCTGATTCAGAAGATCCTTCCTCAAACATTGACACTGACAAATCTACTTATTTATTTAAAATAGAGTGTATGCGTTCTTTATTAAAATAAGTGTTAATTACTTTGGATATTGAGGTAACCAGTCCTATTGACGCTCAGTCTAATAAACGTTTAAATGTTGTTTTTAAACCTCCTGTGGTTTCCCCAGGGGTTTTTCCTATTCCTGAGGCTATTTCTGATATGATTTCTAAGGAATGGAATAAGCCAGGTACTTCTTTTATTCTTTCTTCAAGGTTTAAAAAATTGTATCCCTTACCAACAAAATCTATAGAGTTTTGGGAAAAAAAAACCCCAAAGTTGATGGGGCTATTTCTACTCTTGCTAAACGTTCCACTATTCCTATGGAAGATAGTACTTCTTTTAAGGATCCTTTAGCTAGGAAGCTTGAATCTTATCTAAGGAAGGCCTATTTATATTCAGGTCATCTTCTCAGACCTGCTATTTCTTTTGCTGATGTTGCGGCTGCCTCAACTTTTTGGTTGGAGAATTTAGCGCAACGAGAATTGGATCCTGACATATCTAGCATTACTCGCTTGCTGCAACATGCTAATCATTTTATTTTGATGCCATTTTTGATATTATCAAAATTGATGTTAGATCCATGTCTTTAGCTGTATTAGCTAGAAGAGCTTTGTGGCTTAAATCTTGGAATGCTGATATGACATCTAAATCTAGATTACTATCTCTTTCTTTCCAAGGTAATAATTTATTTGGTTCTCAGTTGGATTCTATTATTTCAACTATCACTGGAGGAAAATGAGTTTTTCTGCCTCAGGATAAAAAAACCTAAGGGTAAATCTAAGGCTTCTAACCGTTTTCGTTCCTTTCGTCAGAATAAGGAACAAAAACTCAATCCTCCTCCCAAGGAATCTGCTTCCAATTGGAAGCCTTCCTCAAATTGGAATAAATCCAAGCCATTTAGGAAACCAAAGTCTGCCCCTAAGTCCGCATGAAGGTGCGGCCCTCATTCCAGCTCAGCTTGTAGGGGGCAGATTAAGGTTTTTCAAGGATTTTTGGATCAAATCTGTCCAAAATCATTGGATTCAGAGCATTGTCTCTCAGGGGTATCGAATAGGATTCAAAGTAAGACCTCCTGTGAGAAGATTTTTTTCTCTCAGGCATCCCTGTAAATCCAGTAAAAGCTCAGGCTTTTCTGAAGTGTGTTTCAGACCTGGAGTCTTCATTGGTAATCATGCCAGTTCCTCCTCAGGAACAAGGTTTGGGGTTTTATTCAAACCTATTCATTGTACCAAAGAAAGAAAATTTATTCAGACCAGTTCTGGATCTGAAAATTTTGAATCGTTATGTAAGGGTACCAACTTTCAAGATGGTGACTATAAGGACTATTCTGCCTTTTGTTCAGCAAGGACATTATATGTCCACAATAGACTTGCAGGATGCATACCTTCATATTCTGATTCATCCAGAACACTATCAGTTTCTGAGATTCTCTTTTCTAGACAAGCATTACCAATTTGTTGCTCTTCCATTTGGCCTAGCAACAGCTCCAAGAATCTTTTCAAAGATTCTGGGTACCCTACTATCTGTAATCAGAGAACAGGGTATTGCGGTGTTTCCTTATTTGGACGATATCTTGGTACTAGCTCAGTCTTTACGTACTGCAGAATGTCACAGGAATCAACTAGTGTTGTTTCTTCGGAAACATGGTTGGAGGATCAATTTACCAAAAAGTTTCTTGATTCCTCAGACAAGGGTCACCTTTTTAGGCTTCCAGATAGATTCAGTGTCCATGACTCTGTCTCTAACAGACAAGAGACGTTTAAAATTGGTCGCAGCATGCCGGCACCTTCAGTCTCAGTCATTCCCTTCAGTGGCTACGTGCTTGGAAGTTTTAGGTCTCATGACTGCAGCATCGGACGCGATCCCCTTTGCTCATTTTCACATGAGACCTCTACAGCTTTGTATGCTGAATCAATGGTGCAGGGATTATACAAAGATATCACAATTAATATCCTTGAATCCCAATGTACAACACTCTCTGACATGGTGGATAGATCACCATCGTTTGGTTCAAGGGGCTTCTTTTGTTCGGCCCACCTTGACTGTGATCTCAACAGATGCGAGTCTTTCAGGTTGGGGAGCTGTTTGGGGATCTCTGACAGCACAAGGGGTTTGGAAATCTCAAGAGGCGAGATTACCAATAAATATTTTAGAACTCCGTGCAATTCTCAGGGCTCTTCAGTTCTGGCCCCTGCTAAAGAGAGAACCGTTCATTTGTTTTCAGACAGACAATAGCACAACTGTGGCTTATGTCAATCATCAGGGTGGGACTCACAGTCCCCAAGCTATGAAAGAAGTATCTCGGATACTTGCTTGGGCGGAATCCAGCTTCTGTCTAATCTCTGTGGTGCATATCCCAGGTGTAGACAATTGGGAGGCGGATTATCTCAGCCGCCAGACTTTACATCCAGGGGAGTGGTCTCTCCATCCAGATGTGTTTTCTCAGATTGTTCAGATGTGGGGTCTTCATGGGATAGATCTCATGGCCTCTCATCTATACAAGAAACTTCCCAGATACCTTTCCAGGTCCAGGGATGTTCAGGCGGAAGCAGTGGATGCGCTGACACTTCCTTGGTGTTATCATCCTGCTTACATCTTCCAGCCTCTAGTTCTCCTTCCAAGAGTGATCTCCAAAATCATCATGGAACAATCCTTTGTGTTGCTGGTGGCTCCAGCATGGCCACACAGGTTTTGGTATGCGGATCTGGTTCGGATGTCCAGTTGCCCGCCTTGGCCACTTCCGTTACGGCTGGACCTACTATCTCAAGGTCCGTTTTTCCATCAGGATCTCAAATCATTAAATTTGAAGGTATGGAAATTGAACGCTTAGTTCTAAGTCATAGAGGTTTCTCTGACTCAGTGATTAATACTATGTTACAAGCTCGTAAATCTGTCTCTAGAAAGATTTATTATAGAGTTTGGAAGACTTACATTTCATGGTGTTCTTCTCATAAATTCTCCTGGAATTCTTTTAGAATTCCTAGAATTTTACAGTTCCTTCAGGATGGTTTGGATAAGGGTTTGTCTGCAAGTTCCTTGAAAGGACAAATCTCTGCTCTTTCTGTTTTATTTCACAGAAAGATTGCTATACTTTCTGATATTCACTGTTTTGTACAGGCTTTAGTTCGTATTAAGCCTGTCATTAAATCAATTTCTCCTCCTTGGAGTCTTAATTTGGTTCTGAAGGCTTTACAGGCTTCTCCATTTGAGCCTATGCATTCTTTGGATATTAAACTACTTTCTTGGAAAGTGTTGTTCCTTTTGGCTATCTCTTCTGCTAGAAGAGTTTCTGAGCTATCTGCTCTTCCTTGTGAGTCTCCTTTTCTGATTTTTCATCAGGATAAGGCAGTTTTGCGGACTTCTTTTCAATTTTTTACCTTAGGTTGTGAATTCTAACAACATTAGTAGAGAAATTGTTGTCCCTTCCTTATGTCCCAATCCTAAGAATTCTTTGGAGAGATCCTTACATTCTTTGGATGTGGTAAGAGCTTTGAAATATTATGTGGAAGCTACTAAAGATTTCAGAAAGACTTCCAGTCTATTTATTTTATTTTCTGGTCCTAGGAAAGGTCAGAAGGCTTCTGCTATTTCCTTGGCTTCTTGGTTGAAACTTTTGATTCATCAAGCTTATTTGGAGTTGGGTCAGGCCTCGCCTCAGAGAATTACAGCTCATTCTACTAGATCAGTCTCCACTTCGTGGGCTTTTAAGAATGAAGCTTTCGTTGATCAGATATGCAAAGCGGCGACTTGGTCCTCTTTGCATACATTTACTAAATTCTACCGTTTTGATGTATTTGCTTCTTCGGAAGCAGTTTTTGGTAGAAAAGTTCTTCAGGCAGCTGTTTCAGTTTGATTCTTCTGCTTTTTGATTTAAGTTTTTTTCTATCAAAAATGAAAATAAACTTATTTTTTTTTGGGTTGTGGATTAATTTTTTCAGCGAACTATGGCTGTTTTTATTTTTATTCCCTCCCTCTCTAGTGACTCTTGAGTGGAAGACTCCACATCTTGGGTATTGATATCCCATATGTCACTAGCTCATGGACTCTTGCCAATTACATGAAAGAAAACATAATTTATGTAAGAACTTACCTGATAAATTAATTTCTTTCATATTGGCAATAGTCCATGAGGCCCACCCTTTTTATGGTGGTTATGATTTTTTGTATAAAGCACAATTATTTCCAAATTTCCTTTGTTGATGCTTTCTACTCCTTTCTTTATCACCCACTGCTTGGCTATTCATTAAACTGAATTGTGGGTGTGGTGAGGGGTGTATTTATAGGCATTTTGAGGTTTGGGAAACTTTGCCCCTCCTGGTAGGATTGTATATCCCATATGTCACTAGCTCATGGACTCTTGCCAATATGAAAGAAATTAATTTATCAGGTAAGTTCTTTCATAAATTATGTTTTTCACTATCACATTGCGTGGCGGATCCTCCCTCCAGGGTTTAGCTTTCAGAGCCCTGTGGGCCCTTTCCATGGGGAATTCTGTATCTCCTTTGTTTCCCGTTATGCTTCTAAAAAGTTGTTGCAAATAGGCGGGCAGATCCTTACCGGCTACTGTCTCCGGTATACCTTTTAATCTTAGATTACTTCTTCTGCTCCTGTTCTCCAGGTCCTCTATTTTATCTTGTAGCTCTGGGAGCAGGTGTTGATGTGAGGATACAGTTTGCAAAACTCCCACCATGTCCTCAGTAATTGTTTCAGTATGTTCTTCAAGTATATCTATTCTGCCTCCCAATTCAGCTATATCTGATCTGATTTCTGTCAGGCTGGTAGTAACTGCCATGTGCATGGAATCAATTTTGTCCCATAGTTTGTCCAAACTGGTTGAGATATATTGTTTTTTGAAACTAGAGATTTTAGTTCTGCTTTAGTCACAGGAGTTTGGTCTGTGACTGAGGTTTTGGTTTCTGAATCTGAATCCATTTCTTCTTCTTCTATTTCAGTGATTTAGATGATTTAAAATATGTGTTCAAGGATGAGGTCTTACTTTGTTTGTCCTTAGCTGGTTTTCTGGCAGACATTTCGGGAGATATGTGGGTATCCACAGACAATCTCTGGTAAGTATCCTAATTGGTTGAAGAGTAGATATCGCCTGAGAAGGGATCAGCTCTATATAGAATAGGGAACCTCTGGAGATCCTACAGGCTGGGGGAGAGGCTCATCCCGCAATTTCTTTGTTTACATATATATGTATAGCACCAGAGTGACTGTAGTATTACATATGTTTACTTCAGGGAGGTCTCTGGTGTCTAAACGTCTCTCATGTAGAACTTGCACAGCATGTGTCTGAAGTTTAGAAGGCACACATGTTTCTAGGTGGTGTTTGCACCTATTTATTCAAGTGTGTAATGTTTCAGGCCTAGCTCTACTCCCCGGGGTCAGTGTCCTCACAGGACGATAACGTAGAAGGGGACTCAGGATATGACCGACACCGCTAAGGATGGCAGGAAAAGGAAGGGGGGAGAGTAGTGTCTTAATATGAGTAAGTTGCTGCCGCTGAATTTGGATTCCCAAAAATTTGAGTGCGCTGTAACAGATTTGACGGGTGAGGCTTTGCAGGGTGCTAGTGGCTGTTATATCCCGCGGTGCTGCAGATCAACAACTTGAGTGTGGGGAGGTCTCAGGCCCCATCTGATAAAGTGCCAGTCAAAGCTCACAGTAGGCTCTAAAATATCTGTGACCCGGTACATTAGTTGCAACCAGCTCCGTTTTAATGAGAGCACTGTCTTACACCAGGGGCTATGAAGAAAGATGGCGTTTTTTCCCGCCACTGATCCTCCTGCAAATGTGTGGTGCTGGCCCTGTAGTTTACAATTTAGTCCCAATAAAGTGATGTTTCAGTTGCCAAGTGTCCCCAAGTTTATATTCCGTTGATCTGAGGTGTATAAATGATCATTTATTGCATCGTCATGAAAAAATGCTTCCGGAGCGTTTATAACTCTTATTAGTCAGATAGTACTCAAAAAGCTCACCCTTGCAGTCTTTATGATGCTTGTCTCTGCTTCTCATCGACTTTTGGTGGGCTCACTGGCACCTTTGTTGGCTTTCTCAAGTCCCGGATTCCCGGAGCAGGCCGCATAATTGGACTTTCCTAGAAATTTGCTGGTTCTCTATATCAGGTGTACTATGAACACACTCCAATCTGTTCCAAATCAGTGCCGGGTTGCCTGTGTTTATACACTATGTCTTGCACCCCGGGGGCTTTTTTTAAGTCAGATTTCTTCTATTATGTGCACAAAAACACTTTTAAAGATCAAGTTATGCTCAGAGCTTCACAGTGGTGCTGCTGCTCAGGTTGCTGGCAAGCTCCGTCTCCGTGTGGAACATGTTTTAAAGGAACAATGCTATCTAAATAGAGAAGAAGCTGGAATATAATTTATCCCATGAAGAAAATAGAAGATGTTTTAATTGTCTTGTTAAAGGTACATGAAAGTGAAAATAAAATGCTCATGATTCATATAGAGCATGCAACTTTTCAAATTAGTTCTGTCATCAAACTGTCTTTGTTTTCTTGTTACCCTTAGTTGAAAAGCATCTCAAACTAGGGTAAAGACAGCACTTATTAACAAACTTCCTGACTGCTCCATTTCCATAGAATGATTTTTCTATTGCTCTCTAGTTTAAAATAGAGAGCTAGTCAAATGGTTGCTCTAATTTTGCTTTTAATCTAGATATATATTTTAATTGATTAAAGGTACAGTAAAGTCAAATTAAAACTTGATTGGATACAGAATGCAATTTTAAACAACTTTACAATTTACTTCTGTTAGTTCTCTTAGTATACTTTGTTCAAGAGTAATCTTAGACGAGCTCAGGAGCATGCCCATGTATTTAGCTATCTGGTAGTAGTGTTTGTAACAATGATAATAGAAATGTTACACATGGTTGCAAACACTGCTGCCATAGACTGCTAAAGACACGTGCACACTCTTAAGGTCCTATCAGCCGATCTAGTTTTACCTTTCAACAAAGGATATCAAGACTACAAAACAAATTTTGTAATAGAAGTACATTGGAAAGTTGTTTAAAATTGCTTTCTCAGTCTGAATCAGAAAAAAAAAATGTTGACTTTATTGTTCCTTTAAGGTATGTTCTCTTGTCATAATCTATAAGTGATCTGCTGCATAATCCTAATTGTATGTGAATATATCAGTTAAATGTACATGGGACTCTGAATGTAATACCCATGAAATAAAACAATATTGCACTATACAATCTATTATTTATTCAGTCTACTTTTCCTGTAATTTACCTCTTAAAATTGTGTTTGTTCCACTCTCCCGGAGAGGATGGAGCACATAATATGGATTTGGGTGTATATGACCTATCGACTTGCTTCAATACTGGTAGTTTATATTAGGGCTGGAGCTACATTACCTCCGATCCTAATTATCCATAATCAATGGTAATAAAATAAGCATACTTAAAAAAGAATCTATGTCAAATCAGCCAATAAGATGTAGGCAGCTCTCATACTATTGGCTGATTTGAATTTTTTAGCCAATAGGAATGCAAGGGTACCCCCATATAAAAGGGGTACCTTGCATTCAATCTTCAGTTTGCGGCTAGAGACCGCATGAAGAGGACCTCCTTGTCGCTGATGACCTCCGCCTCCACCACTGGGATGAAGATTGAAGAAGATGGTCCCGCGATTGATGAAGATGTTTCACCGCCTGCATGAAGACCTTTCACCTCCGGGGTGAAGATGGATCGCCGCACATCATCAATGGTGAGTACCAATTTTGGGGTTAGTAATAGTTTTTTTTTTTTTTGGGGGGTGGTTTTATTTTTTTTTAGATTAGGGCTTTTTTATTTTATGAATGCCATTTTAAGGTCAATGCCCATACAAATGCCTTTTTTCAGGGGAAATGGGTAGATTAGGGTTTTCTTACTTTGATTTTTTTTTTTATTTGGGGGTTGTAATGTTAGGGGGTAATTTCTTTATTGTTTTGCAAAAGAGCTGTTAACATTAGGACAATGCCCTACAAAAGGCCCTTTTAAAGGCTATTGATAGTTTATAGATTAGTTTTTTTGTTATTTTGAGTGGGGTTTTTTAAACGGGGGTATTAGAATAGGAATATTTTTTATTATTTTTTATAATTTTGTTTGTTATTTTTTGTAATGGTAGCTTTTTATTTTTTGTAATTTTAGTGTTTACTATTTTTTGGAATGTTTTTTTTATTATTGTTTTAGGATTTATTATTTTAAGTGGTTAGGTTTTTATTTTTTGTATTATTTCAAAACAAACAAACAATTAATGTTAGGTTTTTTTTTTTAGTTTAAGCTTAGGTTTTAATTTCGTAATCGCAGGTGTTAGGGTTTTTTCCAACATTTTTTCTCCATTGATTTCTATGGGGGAATACGTGCACAAGCACGCCAAGTCGGAACTTGGTTTGTGTGCGGTATGCGGTACCGCACCATAATAGCACTACAGCCACATTGGGTGCGGTGTGTATGCAACGGGTTTAACGCACAACTTGTAATCCGGGCCACTGTTAGAAAAAATGTGCACTGAAGGAAGGATGACAATTTGGAGGAGAGGATATCAGGAACAGCTGGAGGGATTCCAACAATGCCTTGGATGTATCTGTTGCATTGTGTAAAAGAAATATAGAATAATGCTGTAACTTGCAACAGAAATAAACGTCAGCCAAGTTAGTAGCCACATAAGATAATAGCCCTTCGGTAAAAATTGTAACTCTTCCAATCTTAAAAACATTTATTAAAATTGATCAAATCAATTTATTCTACTGAAACATCAGAGTGCCACTAAAAATAACTGCTCTCCCTACTGTCCAAACTCCCGTTTAAGAGTCACTTTGTTAATGCGGCTTAATGGATCTAGTATAGTTAACCCTTACCTATGACCTGGGGCAACGTATATGTTTCACCTTAATGATGGCTTTATAAAGGATCATGTTCCTATGTTTAGATAAAATATATTTCTTCGTGGAACAAAATATATATTTATAAATGTATTTAATACTTACAGCTCACAAGTGTGACTTTACCTATGTTTTTAACTTTTTGATCTTAAGTTCTCTGTTCAGATGGGATGATCTTAAAGGATCCTCCAGCACTGGGTGATCGCTCACAAGAAAGACAATCACCTAGATTTCGAGTTTTGAGTTCATGTTTTAGCGCTGAAAAAATTGCCATTTCAGCGTTAAAACAACAACGCAGCCATTACGAGTCTTGTCGGTATAGCTGTACCACAAGCCTTTTAGCCTGTAACGCAACGTCAGTCCTGCACTCAAAAAAATGAAATTTTTGTGTGGGATTTCCATAGCGCTGCCATTACAAGTTTTGCGGTGAGGCTAAAAAGCTTGCGTTCCAGCCTATACTGACACTGTCTGTTCCGCAATCTGAGACCAGTAGTTACTTTAAAAGGCTCCATTGCATTGAAAATGACCCATTCAGGGTAATGGGTAGCTTAGGTTTTTTTTTTTTTAGAGTAAGGTTTTTTATTTTGGGGGTTGGTTGGGTGGTGGGTTTTACTGTTGGGGGCGGTCTTTGTATTTTTTTTACAGGAAAAAGAGCTGATTTCTTTAGGGCAATCCCCTACAAAAGGTCCTTTTAAGGGCTGTTGGTAGTTTATTGTAGGCTAGGGTTTTTTATTTTGGGAGGGGGGGGTATTTTGATAAGGCTATTAGATTAAGTGTAATTGTTTTTATTTCGGAAAATTTTGTTTGTTATTTCTCGTAATTTAGTGTGTTATTTTTTTGTAATTTAGTATTTGTTATTTTTTGTAATTGTAGATTTAATTTTTTTAGTAGTGTTAGTTTTTTTAATGATTAATTTAATTTATTTAATTGATAGTTATTTTAATGCTAGTATAATAGTAGTTAGGTTAATTTATAGTTTAAACTTATTATTTTTTTTAATTTCACAGGTAAGTTTTTTTTTTAATTTTAAGATAGGGATATTGTAATTTTAATTTAAAGTTAGGGGGTTGTTAGGTTTAGGGGTTAATAGTTTAATTTAGTTTTTGGCGATGTGAGGGGCTGGCGGTTTAGGGGTTAATAGGTTTATTCAGTGGTAGTGATGTGGGAGGCCAGAGGTTTAGGGGTTAATAACTTTATTTAGTGGCGGTGATGTCGGGGAGCGGCGGAATAGGGGTTAATATCTTTGTCATAGTGTTTGTGATGTTGGGGTACGGGGGAATAGGGGTTAATAACTTTATTATAGTGACAGTGATGTCGGGAGCGGCAGATTAGGGGTTAATAACATTATGTAGGTGTCTGTAATGTCGGGGCAGCAGATTAGGGGTGTTTAGACGTGGGGTTTATGTTAGGGTGTTAGGTTTAAACGTAACTTTTTCCCCCCATAGATATCAATGGGGTTGCGTTACGGAGCTTTTCATTTCGCGATCGCAAGTGTTAGTTTTGTTTTCAAACACTTTCTCCCTATTGATGTCTATGGGGAAAGCATGCACAAGCACGTCAAAGCAGCGCTTATATTTTGTGCTATATGGAGCTCATCGCCACAATATCGCATGCACAAGGCGGCTTTTTCTAAACTCGTAATGGCAGCTCTATGGAGAGTGAAATAACGCAACTTTTGTTGCGTTCGTTTTGCACCCTCTATAGCGCAAAACTTGTAATCTAGGTGAATGTTTGCTATACTTCTCTAAGGGGCATTGCCTGCATTTCTGTATGTGAGAGATACAAGCACAGTACAATATAGCACTGCTTGGCAAAAGCGTTTTGATAATCGGCGACCTTGGTATACTTCAATCAGCAATGTTCCCTTTAAGCCACGCTGGACATTTATTACACTGACAAAAGCCCATTCAGTGACAGGAGATAAATCAAATCTATAATATAGAATATGAAGTGTGATTTGGAAATAATAATCAGTTTTATTCCTGTTCTTATAATGGAAATGAAGAAAAATAAGTTTTCTGATTTAAATTGACTCATATTTTTATTATCATTCGCGTCATATTAGGAAACAACATTACGAAAATGATTTAATGTTTTTAATTAATTTTCACAGCATATTAAAATTCTTGTGAAAACTTGTTAGCAATTTAAAATGCTGTAAAAGTTTAGAATATAATTGTAACAGCAGATATTTTAGTAATTTGCTTCAAAAATTAAACCGAATAGATCATCTAAAGCTGGAAAGATGCTTGTCTAGGTTTTTATTTTCTCCAAAGTCTTATTTTTCTGTGTCTTAATCTATTAAAGGGATATAAAACTGTGGGAATTGTCGTTTACAACCACTGAGAAACTGATACTTTAATATTTGTGCAGAAATATGCCACTTAAAGTAAATGTAAATTTTGATGATAAAGTGCCCGGTTTTTAAAACTTAGATTAAAAACAGGGGCACTTTAATTAATCAAATTTACATTTCACTCGTGTTGTGAAAATACTTACCTTTTAATCTTGACAGCCGCTGCATCGCTTCCTCCGCCCATCGCAAAGCCTCTTCCTGGGTCTAAAATGAGGAATCCGGTTTCCTCCAGTCACGGCATTGAATCAGACACTGATTCCCCCGGGGGGGGGGGGGAGAAGCCGTGATTGGAGGATGACCGATCAATCATTTCTGACGTAGGAAGAGACTTGCGACGACCGGGGGAAGCTGGAGCGGCTGTCAAGATTAAAAGGTATTTTCACAACACAAGTGAAATGTACATTTTGATGAATTAAAGTGCCCCTGTTTTTAATCGAATTTTTAAAAAACGGGCACTTTATCATCAAAATTTTCATTCACTTTAAAGGGAAAGTAATATTAAATGCTTAATTATACATAATTATACATAAACGACTTTACAATATATTTTCATTATTTATTTTCCCAATTTTCCTGCCTTTTAAGTGTGAGGATTGTGGATTTTCCCATCCTTAAAGGGATAGTGTTTTCCTTTAACGTATTTCCAAAGACTTCTTATACCAGTAGCAGAATATAAAATTTGTGATAAATTGTTCCTTTGTAATATATAAATATATGTGTCTATGTATCAGAAGCAAAGTGCAGGCTACTCCAGCTAGCAGTCCCCACTAACTCACCCTGAACGCCTATAACTATGTCACGCCTAACCAACATTCACCCTTCTCTGTCTCACAACCCCCCCACTGACTGCCTACAACTACGTCAGAGCTAACCTTCACTCCCCCTGCACCGTCCAGATAACTCCCCTTGAACACCTACACCTACCTCACGTGTAATCTACACCCCCCGAAAAATAACTTCCTATAATAAACTGTACCATAAATAATAAACCTCCCCATTATAACTATGAAACTATGTCGCTAAAGTTATAATCCATGCTGTTACTTTTAATGTAGATAGGGATTTTGTACCCCCCCCCAAAAAAAAGAGCTAATTACTTTAGGGCACTGGTTTTAAACCTGTCCTGTTGACATAGTGTTGTCTTCACAACCATCTATGGACCTCTTATAAACGATAGGGTATTTATTCCATTTTAATTCTTAGATGGGTGTGTAGGATTTCTTCTAAAGCCCAGAACATCATAAAAAAAATCATCTAGTAGACAGGTGATTACTATTCATCTGGCAAACACCTGCTACGTAAAGTAACATTGTCTGTTTAAGTATAATAGCTAACCAAGCTATTTAATAAATTATTTGCTTTGCAAGGGTTGCATTTTTATTTTAAAAAAGGAAATAACTAAATAACTTTATTTCTAGCATTCCAATTTTTTGTTTTTGTTTTTCTGTCTGTGTGGGTAATTAGGGGTGGGATTATTTTCACCTGTTTGGGCCTTGCAAGCCTATAAATTTAGCACATTTACTCTGTGAGCTTGCTCTTTTAGGCTTGCTGTATTGATTATCTGTTAAAGTAACATTGTCTGTTTAAGTATAATAGCTAACCAAGCTATTTAATAAATTATTTGCTTTGCAAGGGTTGCATTTTTATTTTAAAAAAAGGAAATAACTAAATAACTTTATTTCTAGCATTCCAATTTTTTTTTTGTTTTTCTGTCTGTGTGGGTAATTAGGGGTGGGATTATTTTCACCTGTTTGGGCCTTGCAAGCCTATAAATTTAGCACATTTACTCTGTGAGCTTGCTCTTTTAGGCTTGCTGTATTGATTCTCTGTTAAAGTAACATTGTCTAAGTATAATAGCTAACCAAGCTATTTAATAAATTATTTGCTTTGCAAGGGTTGCATTTTTATTTTTAAAAAAGGAAATAACTAAATAACTATTTCTAGCATTCCAAATTTTTGTTTTTGTTTTTCTGTCTGTGTGGGTAATTAGGGGTGGGATTATTTTCACCTGTTTGGGCCTTGCAAGCCTATAAATTTAGCACATTTACTCTGTGAGCTTGCTCTTTTAGGCTTGCTGTATTGATTCTCTGTTAAAGTAACATTGTCTGTTTAAGTATAATAGCTAACCAAGGTAGTTAGGCAAACAAGGTTTTGGGGTAACCAAGGGGAAATATATTTATGTTATACTTTTAAGTTAAACCTTTTATTAAGAATGTGTGAGAATCTCATTGTGTACAGCTTGCCACATGTTTACATCACTGGAGCAGCCGCTTCTGGGATTATATGTTTGTGGCAAGTGCGAGCATATTGTCTCTTTAGAAACTCGTATTGGGGATCTGGAGGAACGAATTGCAACACTACATGAAATTCAGACACTTGAAAGGGAAATGGATAGGACTGAGCTGGTTGTTAATGGTTCCAGCAGTGGGAATGGGGAGGATTCAGATGAGGAGACTCCAGGATGTAGCTGGGTCACAGTTAGAGGGCGAAGTAAGCGGAAGAGACAGGCCAGTTCTGAGCTGGTACACCCCAATAGATTTGCAAGATTAAGTGAAGATGTTGGGGATATCAGTTCAGGGGTGGCAGTGTCAGAGAGGGCCATGTTGCCTAGTATAGTGAACAGTCCTTTAGCTGTGGAAGAGGAGCATACTATGGTGGGCAGTCCTTCAGTCATGGAAGAGGGGCATACAAGTCAGGGCCAGAGGCAGATGTTGGTGGTAGGAGACTCTATTATAAGGAAGGTTGATAGGGTAATTTGTCATCCAGACCCTTTACATAGAACAGTTTGCTGTCTTCCAGGGGCTCGTGTTAGGCATATTGTGGAGCGTATTGATAGATTGTTAGAGGGATGCGGGTCTGATCCTGCAGTCATGGTGCATATTGGTACTAATGAAGAAATCAGTGGGAGATGGAGAGTCCTAAAAAATGACTTCAGGGAGTTAGGTAGCAAGCTTAAAGCAAGGACCTCCAAAGTAATATTTTCTGAGATATTACCAGTGCCGTGTGTTAACTCAGTAAGGCAGAAGGAGCTAAGGTCTGTTAATTCATGGCTAAAAACATGGTGTAAAAATGAGGGGTTTGACTTTTTAGAACACTGGGCTGATTTTTCACTAGGGTACAAATTGTACAGTAAGGATGGATTGCACCTGAATGACATGGGTGCAGGTGTGTTGGGGGAAAGGATGGTAGCATGTTTAGAGAACCTTTTAAACTAGGCAAAGGGGGGGAGGGTCAATTAGAACAAAATAGAACAGAGAGATCAGTGTCTGAATATGTCACTCCCTTAATATCTCAAGGAAGGGATGACTTAAGAAATGTCACATTAGAAAGTATAGAGGAAAGTACACCAAGTAGCAGCAGAAAGCACATGAAAATTAAATGTATGACAACAAATGCAAGAAGCATGACAGGTAAAATGGGGGAGCTGACGCTCTTAGTTGCAGAAGAGGACTATGATGTTATCAGTATAACTGAAACTTGGTGGGATGATTCACATGACTGGGCAGTTAACTTAGAGGGGTATACATTATTTAGGAGGGACAGGAATAATAAAAGGGGTGGAGGAATCTGCATGTATATTAAACCTGACCTTAAACCTACAATAAGGGAAGATATTTATGATACAAGTGACAATGTAGAGACCCTGTGGGTTGAAATAAAGAGTGGGGGGAAAAATCCTAAAAAAATATTACTAGGAACATGCTACAAGCCTCCCAACATTAGTGACCCGGAGGAAACTCAACTACTTATCCAAATAGGTAAGGCTGCTAATAACAGTGCTGTAATTATGGGAGATTTTAACTACCCTGATATAAACTGGGCCAATGAAACTAGTAATTCAGCTAAGGGGGATAGATTTTTAAATGTTCTCAGGGATAACTTCTTGTCACAATTAATAGAGGAGCCAACTAGGAGTAAAGCTATATTGGATTTAGTGCTATCAAACAATACAGATATAATATCAAACATAGAAGTTAAAGAACATTTGGGTAACAGTGATCATAACATGGTCACATTTGAAATCTCTTTTCATATGCAGTGTTTTAAAGGCTTAACTAAGACTTTTAATTTCAAGAAAGCAAAATTCAACGATTTAAGGAAATCATTAAATAATATAAATTGGGACAATGTATTTTCTAATAAAAATACAGAGGATAAATGGATAATATTTAAAAATTTGTTAAATAAATATACATATCAATACATACCATATGGTTATAAAAATAAAAATAAAAAAACTAAGCCGTTATGGCTAAATAAAAATGTGTTAAAAGAAATTAGGAAAAAACGTAGGGCATTTAAATTATTAAAAGAAAATAGTACAGACTCAGCATACAATATTTATAAGGATGCAAAAAAGCAATCAAATTAGCCAAAATTGAAAATGAAAAATTAATTGCCAAGGATTCTAAGTCTAACCCTAAAAGGTTCTTTAAGTACATAAATAGCAAAAAAATCTAAGAAGGATAATATAGGTACATTAAAATGTGTGGAGGGTAGCATGATAAATAATGACAGGGAGAAGGCTGAGGTACTAAACCAGTTTTTTTCTTCAGTATACACAAGAGAGGAACCATTGAATGATACTTTGGAACAGAATAGAACATGCCAGTCCATACCACTAACTGGGTTTTGTTTAGAGGATATCAGGAAAAAGCTAAAAAATATTAAGGTAAATAAAACTCCAGGCCCAGATGGAATACACCCAAGGGTGTTAAGTGAATTTAGCACTGTTATAGACAAACCTTTACTTTTAATTTTTCAAGACTCATTATCCTCAGGCATGGTACCCCAGGATTGGCGTAAAGCTGATGTGGTGCCACTCTTCAAAAAGGGAAGCAGGGATGATCCAGGAAGCTATAGACCAGTTAGTCTGACATCAATAGTGGGGAAGATATTTGATGAGCATATTCGTGTAAACAAGATTATGAGTTCTAATCAGCATGGCTTTAGGAGAAATAGATCATGTCAAACTAATCTAATTAGATTCTACGAGGAAGTAAGTAAAAATATAGATAAAGGGGAATCAGTTGATGTGATATACTTAGATTTTGCAAAGGCATTTGATACAGTGCCACATGAGAGATTAATGCACAAAATTAAGGGACTGGGAATAGCTGAAAATGTTAGCTCATGGATAAATAACTGGATAAAAGATAGGGAGCAACGAGTAGCAGTAAATGGATCATACTCAGATTGGACAAAGATAATCAGTGGCGTCCCCCAGGGATCAGTACTAGGCCCTGTTCTTTTTAATATTTTTATAAATGACTTGGAGCAAGGATTAAATAGCGACATCTCTATTTTTGCAGATGATACTAAGTTAAGTAAGGTCATTAGGTCAGAGCAGGATGAACTCTCTTTGCAAAGGGATTTGCTAAAATTAGAACTATGGGCAAGTGAATGGAAAATGAGATTTAATACGGAAAAATGTAAGGTTCTACATTTTGGAAGTAAAAATAAGCAGGCTATGCATTTTTTAAATGGGACAAGACTTAGCCAAACACAGGAGGAAAGGGATTTGGGAGTAGAAATAGATAACAAGCTAAAGATGAGTGCACAATGCAGGGCAGCGGCTTCAAAGGCTAATAAGATACTAGCATGTATTAAAAGAGGCATTGATTCAAGGGAGGAAAGCATAATTCTGTCATTATATAAAGCCCTGGTAAGACCTCACCTTGAGTTTGGAGTGCAGTTCTGGGGACCGATTGCTAAAAAAGATATTGCAGAACTAGAAAAAGTTCAGAGAAGGGCCACAAAGCTAATAAGGGGATTGGAGAAATTAACCTATGAGGAGAGGCTAGCCAAACTGGGTCTGTTCTCTTTAGAAAAAAGGCGCTTGAGAGGTGACATGATTACTTTATATAAATATATTCAAGGCCCATATACAGAGATGGCAGAAGCTCTTTTTATTCCAAGAAAATTGGTTCTGACAAGAGGTCATAATTTAAGGTTGGAGGAAAGGAGATTTAATCTCCTGCAACGGAAACGTTTTTTCACTGTAAGAGCAATAAAATTGTGGAACTCATTACCAAAGGAGGTAGTGAATGCCAATACCATAGATACATTTAAAAATAGTCTGGATAAATTTCTGTATATAAACAAAATTCATGGATATGATTGCTAGTATTAAATGGGTCACATTTTAATGGGGTTATTTAAGCTTAACTGGAGCTTTTTGTAAGTATTTTAGATTTGTATAGGTTGAACTCGATGGACTTCAGTCTTTTTTCAACCTTATCTACTATGTTACTATGTTACTTGGAGGAAGACATAAGTGTTTTATATGTTTGTGTGTGTTTGTGCATGCAATGTAAATACATATTTATGGCAACCCACTACCAATGACATTGACTCATTGTAAAGAGGGGGCTTATTTCTTTCCATTATGGGGCCAGTTTTTTTTTACCCCACTCTCGCACTAACTGCAGTTAATGTAAAATATGATGGACTATATTACAAGTGTGGCACAAAGTTTTTGGGCAAGCAATATCGTGTTTTCGCTATCCATTTTAATTATTCTTATATTACAAGTGTTGCATTTGCGATTTATCCTGCAATTCTTACCACAATCTCAGAGCTGTGGTTAACTATTTTGCAAAACTACTTAGTTGCACAAAACACTTCAAGAATATATTACAAAGTACAGTTACACTCATAACAACACCATCAAATAAAATTGATTCTAAAAAATGATTGCACAAAAAAGTTATAAGGGCTCAAAGATATGAGATCTCGGGTGTTAGGAAAAAAAGCTGCCAAAGTAGTAGTTAACATAGAGATACATAAAGATACATTGCTAAAGATATATTTGTGTGTGTGTATATATATATGTATATATATATATATATATATATATATATATGTGTATTTACTGTAAATATTTCACATTCCAATGTTTTACACATAGCATAATATGTTCTATGTGTTTTTAAATAGATATTCCTATATATATGTCTCTGTATATATATATATATATATATATATATATATATATATATATATATATATATATATATATATTTATTGATATAAATATATAGGTATAAATATATATTGTACCGAAAAACCATCAGATAGATGTAGAAATATTATTTATGAAAAAGTGTATATTTGTGTGTAATACTTTATTTTAATGTGTTTTGGATGTGTTTAGAGCATTTTTTTTTAAACCCCTTACATTTTGCTTCAGGTCTGAAGTCTCGCTAAATATTCTAGCAGAGTTTCAGCTTTCGCTTGAGCGCAAACTATACCTTTCAACTTGTAATATGAGCGCAAGTTACATGTTTGTAATATCCATTGAAAATATAGGTTGCACTTGCGCAAAGTCTGCTGCATTAACCTTCCTCTGGTTAAGGTGCTTGTGCACAGTCCAGTGGTTTTGTGTTTTATGTAGGTCTGTGTGCTTTTTGACAAAATCAAAGATACCCGCATGCCCCATACTAATTGTGTAGCAGCTGCCACCAAGCAATATAGATAAAAAATGTAGTATTTTTTTTTTTTCTCGAATAACTAGATGGGGACCACTTACATTGATACTTACATTGATCTGAAAGTATACTGAGGTAATTGTTAGGTACTCTTAATTTAGTGCATACCTGGCAGTCAATGTCCCTTTAAATGGACATTAAACCCCCAAAAAAATTCATGATTCAGACAGAGAATACTATTTTAAATAACATTCCAATTTACTTCTATTATCTAATTTGCTTCATTATTTAGATATCCTTTATTAAAGAAATAGCAATGCACATGGGTGAGCCAATCACATGAGGCATCTATGTGCAGCCACCAATCAACAGCTATTGTGCCTATCTAGATATGCTTTTCAGGACAAAATATAAAGAGAATGAAGCAAATTAGATAAAATAAGTAAATTAGAAGGCTGTTTTAAATGTATTCTCTATCTGAATCATGAAAGAAAAAAATTAGAGTTTAATGTCCCTTTTAATATGCTCTTGGGTATTTATTTTGTGCTCTGATGTACCTACACAAATCACATGCTTTGTTTTTCCTCTGCACATTGTGTGACTTCCTATTTATGCGTTTGTGTACATTGAGAACAAATAATACCAGAAGAGTGTTTTATTGCCATTTTTATAAATTGCAGGGCAAATAGCCTCTTTTGATGTTTTAGTTTTCTTTGCCATCAAAGCTTTTATAAATCTATACAGTATTTAGTATCAACCCCCTTATTAAATTTACATTTTTTTTATTAGAAGAAAATCAGTTTTAAATCTGATGTGACATTCAATATGTTTCAGTATTTTTGTGATGTTGATACAGAAACATAAATGCAATTTGAATATTAATAAATTATTTTTTCTACTGATATTGAAGTTTCAAAAGATTCTAAATGGTTGAAACAGCAAATAACTTGCTAAAAGCCACTACACCGAATGCAAAAGGAAGCCTGCTAGTATAATGCTACTAAAGTGCATATTGATCAATATCTATCTTTTGCTTTTTTTTCTTAATAAACTAAACATCATTGAAGATTTTATATTTGTACATTTAGCAAAATGGTAAGCATCTATAGTTTAGTCTATAGTTTAGTCTATAACCTTATTCACACTGCAAACATAAAATGAAGTTAGGGGTGTATATACAGTATAATAGGTATGTGATCCTTTGTGAGCAAATGCGGACATAAGCAAGTTGCTTGTGCCCTTACAATATTTTCATAGCCAAATTGATTCTTGTAAAGGCTCCTCGCTCTAAGATCTTGAGTTGCACAGACCTTAGTATGGTGATCTTTTACAGGAATACTGGAATCAATCACGATGGATCTGAATGCTTATCCCATATATATATATATATATATATATATATATATATATATATATATATATATATATATATATATATATATATATATATATATATATGTGTGTGTGTGTGTATATATGGCTGTCTAGTCAGGGGAGGGATAAAAGCACAGCAATAAAAAATATATATTTATGTATAGCATTTAAATTAGAGGTAAATCTTCCTAGACAGAACGGTATTGCAAATACAGACATTTTCCACCATGGAAACACAATCCTGCCAACTTTGAATTTCATAATTTGCAGTAACTTTTCATATTTAGTGACATTGCAGTAAGAGAGACGTCATAGGAAGAGATGCCACATGCAGTAAATCAATATGCTACAAAGAATTCCTTTACTTAAGAATTTGTACAATTAAACAGAAAACAGTCTGCATCACTAGTCAATATGTATTAAAGTGTCTAATTTAAACAAATGATACATGTGCACATATATTTACAAAACGTTTACTATTAACAGTCATTAATTATTTCAAAAGACAATAAAAATAGAAGCATTATTGCACTATTGCAGTAAAGTTATAATAAAACATAAACCATCTCCTAATCAATTATTTTTAACTGTCCTGCTCTATTATATAATTACTTCAATAAATATTACACAATTGCAGGGCTCAGCTTAGTGCTGAAAGACACACAAAAAGGGACACAAAACTACCTTAGATCCACTCTCCTAATAGCTAGCAGCAATGCTTTCTAAGTTTTCCAGGACTACTAATGACACTCTGAGGGTAGAGGTGCAGGGGAGTGCCAATTTACTATAAACAGAGGTGCATTGTGCCAAATTACTATAAACATAAGGAGAGAAACTGCAAACACAGTGCAGCTGTTCCTTCTGTGTGATTATGCACAGCACCGGACTGGGTGAGCTGTTGGGGCACAATTTTTTATTATTATTCAGTCTGACAGAAATTTACATATTTTTGCACTGTGTGTTGGAAGTGGTGTATGTTGAAAACTCATGGTAACATCTATAAGCTGCAGACAATACAGAGTGCTAACATATAAAGATTACTGTCAGACTAAATAATGCAAAGATGCAAACAATAAATTACAGTAGTAGCCAAGTAATCCCCCTCTTTTACAACAAATCAGCACAACTGCTTACCTAGTCTTTGTAAGTGTTTTTCTTCAGATTTGTGGCAGTTTAAGCATCAATTACACAGATAAGATGCAGCAAGAAGTCCCTGCCTAGACCTGCTCTGAGTGATCAAGCAGAGCACTTGATGCACACACAGCCTCACTGTAGCTCCACCCCATTAACTTGTGCCACATATGCCCCAGCTCAGCTGCAGCCCTCCAAATCTCCAGGAAGGGGCATTTCAAGGGACAAAAAAAATAAAATCCAGGGACATTCAACAAATTCCAGGTACTGTGTCTGAAAATCAGGGACTGTTGGCAACTATGGAAAAGCCACACAACTTTAGCCAGAGATACTTTATTCTGTTTAGTAAGCACCATTGTGCAAGGATTTATTTTGTTTTTGTTTATGTTAAAACTTCTGTAAATTGTCTGTGAATTAGCAGCCCATGTTTTTTTTTTACATCTAATGCAGTGTGTTTGGAGTGTTTCTCTGATGAGAAGACTGTGTGCCAAAGCTTTTCCAGGGGCTATATATATAAAACTTTGACATGAGCATATATTTGCAATTTGTTATGCAAACCAAAAACTTAGTTTCCTTTGGTTTCCCTGTGGTTTCTAGCATATGTATATATCCAAGCCCGCACATCTTAGAACAGAAGTGTAACTCAAATTATAAGACCACAGAGTATGTGTGTATCTGTACATATATTTGGGCTAGAAATGCACACTTGTCTCAATGTTTAACATGTAACTTTTCTCCCCTGACTAGTAAATTTTAACAATATTTTTTCACATTATATATGTAATTAGAAATTTAAGAGCAAATTACTACATTATCTTTTTACAGTCTTTCATCTTATACACACAAAAAGGAGAAGGGGAACGGGTGATATAATTTATTTCAAGTATGGTTTTATATGATTGTTCTTTAGGGGATTTGCACACAATCTTATTGATTGTATTATATTTGAATAAAGATACCTTTCTATAATTGTAGTCAGATGATACTTTAGCTCTATATTTCTACTGAAATTATGGAAATTTTAATTATTTAAATGATTCTAAAATTAATCTTTAGTTTACTGATTAATCCATACTGGATGTATTGATGATAGCATTTCATTGTTGTTGTAATTTGCAATATATAGTAGCAACTGTACTGTGTTGAAAAGCAAATATAAATAATAATTTAATGTGAATCATTATGGGCTAGAATTAATTCTGCTCCAGTACTTGTTTCTTTTCTTATACAGCTCAGATGTGTTCTGTAAAAAAAATTCCACTCCCATCTGGGTACTGGACTGGTAAAAAGCAATTTAATTACTAATTGAGAAATATATAAATCTCTTTTTTATTTTTTGTTACGTTACTTGTCCTTGAATATATTTTTAGAGGACAGTTTAAAAATGTGAATATCTAATGTTTCCTTTGCACCCTTGAGTGTGTAATAAATATGTTTATCTTGTTGTGAATTGAAATGAGCTGGATTTTCCCGTTACAAGGGTCAAGATTCAAGCAGTCTGCTATATTGGGATTCAGGAATGAGGAAAATAATATGTTTAATGCTTTTATTGCATTTAACCCTTTTATGGAGGCTTATAAATGTATTGTGACAGGTTGCCCCAGTATTAACTAGCTTTTCACTTTTTATGATTTTTTTTGTTCTTCTAGTGCTTGACAAAATCTAAATAAAATCAGAAAAAAAACACTTTAACATGTATCTTCTACATAAAATAGAATGTTTCAAAATGTATTAAACAGCTGTTCTTTTTAAACAATTTATATTTCTATGCAGAATTAACCATTGTCTCTGTGGGAGTTGTCCCTGTCAGTCAGTGAAAATAAGTTGTACATTATCATGCACTTCCTGTTAGTTTTAACTTAAAGGGCAGTCTAGTCAAAAATTAACTTTCATGATTCAGATAGGGCATGTCATTTTAAACAACTTTCCTATTTACTTTTATCATCACTTTTGCTTTGTTCTTTTGGTATTCTTAGTTGAAAGCTAAACCTAGGTATGCTCATATGCTAATTTCTTAGCCCTTAAAGGCCACCTCTTATCTGACTGCATTGTGAAATTTTTTTACAACTAGAGGACGTTAGTTCATGTGTTCCATATAGATAACATTGTGCTCATGCACGTGGAGTCAGCACTAATTGGCTAAAATGCAAGTCTGTCAAAATAACTGAAATAAGGGGGCAGTCTGCAAAGGCTTAGATACAAGGTAATCACAGAGGTAAAAATATATATATTATATTAATATAAGTGTGTTGGTTATGCAAAACTAAGGAATGGGTACTAAAGGGATTGTCTATCTTTTTAAGCAATAAGAATTCTAGGTTAGACTGTCCCTTTAAATTCAGACACCTTTTTCCTAACTCTTTTCTTACCCCAAAATATTTTCCTTACATTTTAACTGTTACTCTTTTTAATGCACGATTGAAAAAAATAAGTATGAAATTAAGTAAAACATATTTTAAGTTTTTAGTTTTGTGATGTCCCTTATTTGTCAATTTAGCAATCACAAAATAGTAGTACACTCAGATGTAGGGGCCAATTTATTAAGATGCGGGCGGATATGATCCGCTGTAGCGGATCATGTCCGCCTGACATCGCTAAATGCCGACAGCATACGCTGTCTGTATTTAACATTACACAAGCATTTCTAGTGAAATGTTTGTGCAATGCCGCCCCTTGCAGATTTGCGGCTGCTAGCAGGAGGTGTCAATCATCCCGATCGTATCTGATCGAGATGATTGCTGTGATTGACAATCAACAATCGTATCTGATTGACATGATTGCTGAGGTGACAATCAACCCAATCTTAAGATCGCTGCTTCCTAACTGAAATGGATGCATTGGTGCCAATTGATTTTTCTTGCTTTTTGAATGTCCTGTTTTTTATTTTCAAAATTTGGACATCCTAAATTAAGCTAATATGTAAATGGTTTATCAAATAGCAGAAATTCCAGGTGGACAGGGCTTCCATGATTTTGCTTCTTCAGCTTTAGGAGCTTTAGGTCCATGAAAGTGGAGTGAGTTATATGCAAAGTGTATTTACACAATTAAGTCCCACTAACAAGTGTATTTACACAATTAAGTCCCACACACAAGTGTATTTACACAATAAGTCCCACTAACAAGTGTATTTACACAATTAAGTCCCACACACAAGTGTATTTACACCATTAATTCCCACTAACAAGTGTATTTACACAATAAGTCCCACTAACAAGTGTATTTACACAATTAAGTCAGCAAACAAGTGTATTTACACCATTAAGTCAGCAAACAAGTGTATTTACACAATTAAGTCCCACACATGTATTTACACCATTATGTCCCACACACAAGTGTATTTACACCATTAAGTCCCACACACAAGTGTATTTGCCTGAAGCACTACATGACAAAAAATGGTGCTGCCATCTTTTGATCCTGCTAATGTATATCATTGTTGCAAAACTGCTGCTATACAGTGCTGCAGACACGTGCACACTCTTGAGCTTACATTTCTGCTTTTCAACTACAGCTTTTCGAGCGTGAAATGGATTGTTGCGTAAAAGGCGAATGCGCACGCACAATCACAATTTCTTCTACTAGATACGACGAGTCCACGGATTCATCCTTACTTGTGGGATATTATCCTCCTGCTAACAGGAAGTGGCAAAGAGCACCACAGCAGAGCTGTCTATATAGCTCCTCCCTTGACTCCACCCCAGTCATTCTCTTTGCCTATACTAAGTAATAGGAAGAGCTAAAGTGAAAGAGGTGATAAAATTATAGTTTTTATTTTCTTCAAGCAAGATTTTTTTATTTTAAATGGTACCGGTCCCCAAGGCAGAACATACAGTGATCTGAGATATCATCGCAGAAAATGCAGCATGTCTGCAGAAAGAACACAACCCATGCAGGAACTGTTAGACATAGTGCTTTAACTTTGCAGCTCTGTTCTTTAAACAGAGCTGTGTTCTGGCTGCGCTGTTTAAGTGTTCCATAACACAGTACTTTACATTGAGAGCTAAGTGCTGTTTGAAGTTAACAGTGAAATATACAGTGGCACTGTAAAGCAGCAATGCATTGATTATTAACTGGCTCTGAGAGTTTTTCAAACACTCCCCTAGCCTTTCCCAGTCTGCAAAGCTGTTTGTTCTGAATGGAATTAGGTCTTATGAGCATTGCATCTTTTTATTACTACATTTTTATGTTAGACCAAGAGGAAAAAAAAGCAAATTTATTCAAGAGAAGTTTTACAATTTTATTTTTTTGTCTGCAGCTTATTTGCAATGCAATTTTCAACTACTGAGCTATATTATAAAACATTAAAAATGTTTTTATTCTTTAATTAACCAACACATTGCAATCGAACTGGTGCTTTAGTGTAACTGCCTAATTTAAAATTGAATTTTATTTAAAAATGGCCTGCAGAAAAAATTTCACCAAAAAAATCTTATCGCAGAAAGTGAAAAAAAGTTCTGCCTACGGGGTACAGGTGTGTGCTATTTTTTCTCAGGCAGCAGATAGATGAAGATTTCTGCCTGGAGACTGATGATCTGAGCAGTTGTCACTAAGATCCAGAGTAGTTCCCACAGAATGGCTGAGGAGTACTTGAGAAGCTTCAGTGTGAGGAACGTTTTTCATGCTATAAGCATTGAGGTATGTTCAGTCATTTTTTTCTGGCGAGACTGTGGTATTTCAGAACTGGCTGACATAGTTCCCTTAAGGGAATGGGTAAGGAGTAATCCTACATGTAAAGAAGGGGGTATTACTGGAACCTGTTTATTATGGAACAATTGATTGACACTGTTATCATAATGTTTTGTGGGCAAAACGTTTTCATGTTTTTGAGGATATTTAACATTTTTATGTACAAACGTTTTTTGATATGATGGCACTATAAGGGTTCACATGGCTTTCGTTTATGGATGGGGTATATGAAAACCCACATGGCTTGTTTGCTACACCGCTTTGCAGCGGTTTCCATTAGGCATGAGAGACATCGATATTGATGGGCAGGGCCTATTATCGCGCCTCAGATGCACAGTTGAATTGATTCTGAAGACAGCAAGCTCCAGCTCCGGTGGGCCTAGACTGCAGATTTAGACAAAAAACGAAGGATAGTGTGTCTTACAGACCCCTGAGGGCAGGTAGGCACCACAGCAGAGCTGTGGCGAGGTGCAGGGGGTTGATTTATTACTTTAATAAACGTTTTTGAGTAACGTTTTTTCTATAAAGGGTTAACTTTTCCTTACTTGTGGTGCAATCTTAGCTGACAAGATTAAACACATATATGCAAAAATTGTGATGTTTATTACATTTTAAGACAGTTTTGGAAAACTTGTATGCTTTTTTACTCTTAAAGGCGCAGTACCGTTTTTTTCAGATTGTTGTTTTTTCACTAAATAAAGTGTTTTCAGGACTTTTTGTGGTTATTACTAGCCTGTTCAACATGTCTGACATTGAGGAAAGTCAATGTTTTATGTGTTTAGAAGTCATTGTGGAACCCCCACTTAAGATGTGTTCCTCATGTACTGAAAGGGCCTTACATTGCAAAGAACATATTTTAAGTGATAAAAGTATGTCTAGGGATGATTCTCAGTCTGAAGAGAATCAGGTTATGCCATCCAATTCTCCTCAAGTGTCACAACCTTTAATGCCTACTCAAGCGACGCCAAGTACATCTAGTGCGTCTAATTCTTTTACTCTGCAAGATATGGCTGCAGTTATGTCTACTACCCTTACAGAGGTATTGTCTAAACTGCCAGGTTTACAGGGTAAGCGCAGTAGGTCCGGTACTAGAGTAAATGCTGAGCCCTCTGACACTTTATTGGCTATCTCCGATGTACCCTCACAATGTTCTGATTTGGGGGTGGGGGATTTACTGTCTGAGGGAGAGCTTTCAGACTCAGGAAAGATGTTCCCTCTAACAGACTCAGATGTGACGGCCTTTAAGTTTAAGCTTGAACACCTCCGCTTGTTACTCCGGGAGGTTTTAGCGACTCTGGATGATTGTGACCCTATTGTAATACCACCAGAGAAATTGTGTAAAATGGATAAATATCTAGAGGTCCCTACTTACACTAATGTTTTTCCAGTCCCTAGAAGGATTTCGGACATTGTTAGTAAGGAATGGGATAGACCAGGCATTCCGTTCTCCCCCCCCTCCTACTTTTAAGAAAATGTTTCCCATATCTGACACCATTCGGGATTCGTTGCAGATGATCCCTAAGGTGGAGGGAGCTATTTCTACCCTGGCTAAGCGTACAACTATACCTATTGAGGACATTTGTGCTTTCAAAGATCCTATGGATAAAAAAATTAGAGGTTCTGTTAAAGAAATTGTTTATTCATCAGGGTTTTCTTCTACAACCTATAGCGTGCATTGTTCCTGTAACTACTGCAGCAGCTTTTAAGGTTTGAGGCTCTAGAGGAGTCTCTTAAGGTTGAGACCCCATTAGATGATATTTTGGAAAGAATTAAGGCTCTCAAGCTAACTAATTCTTTCATTACTGATGCCGCCTTTCAAATGGCAAAATTAGCGGTAAAAAATGCAGGCTTTGCCATTTTAGCGCGTAGAGCGTTATGGCTTAAGTCTTGGTCTGCTGATGTATCATCAAAATCTAAACTTTTAGCTTTTCCTTTTAAAGGTAAGACCCTATTCGGGCCTGAACTAAAGGAGATCATTTCCGACATTACTGGAGGTAAAGGCCATGCCCTTCTTCAGGACAAGACGGTTAAAATGAGGGCCAAACAAAATAATTTTCGTTCCTTTCGAAACTTTAAAGGTGGACCCTCTACTTCCTCCTCTGCCACAAAGCAGGAGGGAAATTTTGCACAATCCAAGTCAGTCTGGTGACCTAACCAGACCTGGACTAAAGGAAAACAGGCCAAGAAGCCCGCTGCTGCTACCAAGACAGCATGAAAGGGCAGCCCCCTCACACGGACATTGTGTTGGCTTTTCTAAGAACTCACGGGTGGAAGGTGAATATTCAAAAGAGTTCACTAGTTCCACTGACAAGAGACCCATTCCTAGGAACTCTGATATACTTGATAGACATGAAAATATTTCTGACGGAGGTCAGAAAGTCAAAGATCTTATCTACTTGCCGGACACTTCAGTCCACTCCTCGGCCATCAGTGGCGCAGTGTATGGAGGTCATCAGATTAATGGTAGCGGTAATGGACATCGTTCCGTTTGCTCTCTTACATCTAAGACCACTGCAACTGTGCATGCTCAGACAGTGGAATGGGGATTATGCGGATTTATCTCCTCAGATAAATCTGGATCTAGAAACCAGAGACTCTCTTCTCTGGTGGTTGTCACAGGATCATCTGTCCCAGGGAATGTGCTTCCGCAGACCAGCATGGGTCATAGTGAAGACGGACGCAAGCCTCTTGGGCTGGGGTGCAGTCTGGAATTCCCTGAAGGTTCAGGGTCTTTAGACTAAGATGGAGTCCCTACTTCCAATCAATATTCTGGAACTGAGGGCAATATTCAATGCTCTTCAAGCATGGCCTCAGCTGGCCTCGGCCAAATTCATAAGATTTCAGTTGGACAATATCATGACTCTAGCATATATCAATCATCAAGGGGGAACAAAGAGTTCTCTGGCAATAATGGAGGTTTCCAAGATAATTCGATGGGCAGAGAATCACTCGTGCCATCTATCAGCAATCTATATCCCAGGAGTAGAGAACTGGGAAGCAGATTTTCTAAGTTGTCAGACTTTTCATCCGGGGAAGTAGGAGCTCCATCCGGAGGTGTTTACGGCATTGATTCGTCAATGGGGCACACCGGAATTGGATCTGATGGCATCTCGTCAGAATGCCAAACTTCCTTGTTACGGGTCCAGGTCAAGGGATCCCCAAGCAGTACTGATAGATACTCTAGCAGTACCCTGGTCGTTCAACCTGGCTTATGTGTTTCCTCCCTTTCCTCTCCTGCCTCGTCTGATTGCAAGAATCAAACAGGAGAGGGCTTCGGTAATCTTGATAGCGCCTGCGTGGCCACGCAGGACTTGGTATGCAGATCTGGTGGAAATGTCATCTCTGCCACCATGGAAACCGCCACTGAGACAGGACCTCATTCAAGGTCCGTTCCAACATCCAAATCTAAATTCTCTGCAGCTGACTGCATGGAGATTGAACGCTTGATTTTATCATTGATACCTTGATTCAGGCTCGGAAGCCTGTCACTAGGAAAATTTACCATAAGATATGGCGTAAATATCTTTATTGGTGCGAATCCAAGGGCTACTCATGGAGTAGGGTTAAGATTCCTAGGATTTTGTCCTTTCTCCAAGAAGGATTAGAGAAGGGATTATCGGCTAGTTCCTTAAAGGGACAAATTTCTGCTTTGTCAATTTTACTACACAAGCGTCTGGCGGATGTCCCAGACGTTCAGTCTTTTTGTCAGGCTTTAGTCAGAATCAAGCCTGTGTTTAAACCTGTTGCTCCGCCATGGAGTTTGAATTTAGTTCTAAATGTTCTTCAAGGGGTTCCGTTTGAACCCATGCATTCCATAGATATTAAGCTCTTATCTTGGAAAAAAAAATTTTTTTAGTTGCTATCTCTTCTGCTCGAAGAGTTTCTGAGCTTTCTGCGTTACAATGCGACTCGCCTTATCTTATATTCCATTTTGATAAGGTGGTTTAGCGTACTAAACCTGGATTCCTTCCTAAGGTTGTTTCAAATAAGAATATTAATCAGGGAATTGTTGTTCCTTCTCTATGTCCTAATCCTTATTCTAAGAAGGAGTGTCTGTTACATAACTTGGACGTGGTTCGTGCCTTGAAGTTTTACTTACAAGCGACCAAGGATTTCCGTCAAACATCTTCTCTCTTTGTTGTTCATTCTGGAAAGCGTAGGGGTCAAAAAGCTACGGCTACCTCTCTTTCTTTTTGGCTGAAAAGCATCATCCGTTTGGCATACGAGACTGCTGGACAGGAGCCTCCTGAAAAAATTACAGCTCATTCTACTAGAGCGGTGGCTTCCACATGGGCTTTTAAAAATGATGCTTCTGTTGAACAGATTTGTAAGGCTGTGACTTGGTCCTCCCTTCATACTTTTTCCAAATTTGATACTTTTGCTTCTTCCGAGGCTATTTTTGGGAGAAAAGTTCTTCAAGCAGTGGTGTCTTCCGTTTAGGTATCTGTCTTGTCCCTCCCGTTCATCCGTGTCCTGTTGCTTTGGTATTGTATCCCACAAGTAAGGATGAATCCGTGGACTCGTCGTATCTAGTAGAAGAAAAGGAAATTTATGCTTACCTGATAAATTGATTTCTTCTACGATACGACGAGTCCATGGCCCTCCCTGTCATTTTAGACAGATTATATATTTGTTTTCAAACTTCAGTCACCTCTGCACCTTTTTAGTTTCTCCTTTTTTCTTCCTATACCTTCAGTCGAATGACTGGGGGGTGGAGTCAAGGGAGGAGCTATATAGACAGCTCTGCTGTGGTGCTCTTTGCCACTTCCTGTTAGCAGGAGGATAATATCCCACAAGTAAGGATGAATCCGTGGACTCGTCGTATCGTAGAAGAAATCAATTTATCAGGTAAGCATAAATGTCCTTTTTTCAAGACTTGTAATACCTGCACAATGGAAATTGATTGCAAAAAGACCACGTCTTGCCCTTTGTAATGAATGCACTTTCCATACATTTTCTTTTTCTTATGCTCCAAACAAAGGAATTGACTCCAGATCTTTGAATGCAGATGATAATAATAACAACACAAGCAGTGCATTCTGAATTTCAGATGTGTATGCACACATTTAGCTACCATATGCTCAGAGGGTGGAATATGCAGGAAAAGTCACATTGCTCAAAGTTTTCTAACTGAATTTGAACTTTACTGCTGTCCTTATAAGCATCTGACTTTTCTATTAATTACCCTGGTTATTTAAAATTAATTTAGGCCTAGATTTGGAGTTTTGTCGGTAAAGACCCGCGTAGCTAACGCCGGCTTTTTTCTTGCCGCACCATAAAAATAACTCTGGTATTGAGAGTCCACATAAAGGCTCCGTTAGGCTCCAAAAAAGGAGCATAGAGCATATTTAACGCAGCTTCAACTCTCGATACCAGAGTTGCTTATGCAAGCGGCCAGCCTCAAAAACGTGCTCGTGAACGATTCTCCCATAGAAAACAATGGGGCTGTTTGAGCTGAAAAAAAAACTAACACCTGCAAAAAAGCCGCGTTCAGCTCCTAACGCAGCCCCATTGTTTGCTATGCGGAAACACTTCCTACGTCTGCACCTAACACTCTAACATGTACCCCGAGTCTAAACACCCCTAACCTTACACTTATTAACCGCTAATCTGCCGCCCCAGCTATCGCTGACCCCTGCATATTATTATTAACCCCTAATCTGCCGCTCCGTAAACCGCCGCTACTTACATTATCCCTATGTACCCCTAATCTGCTGCCCTAACATCGCCGACCCCTATATTATATTTATTAACCCCTAATCTGCCCCCCACAATGTCGCCTCCACCTGCCTACACTTATTAACCCCTAATCTGCTGACCGGACCTGAGCGCTACTATAATAAAGTTATTAACCCCTAATCCGCCTCACTAACCCTATAATAAATAGTATTAAACCCTAATCTGCCCTCCCTAACATCGCCGACACCTAACTTCAATTATTAACCCCTAATCTGCCGACTGGAGCTCACCGCTATTCTAATAAATGTATTAACCCCTAAAGCTAAGTCTAACCCTAACACTAACACTAATCCTAATATAGCTACAATATAAATTATAATTATATTATAGCTATTTTAGGATTAATATTTATTTTACAGGCAACTTTGTAATTATTTTAACCAGGTACAATAGCTATTAAATAGTTAATAACTATTTAATAGCTACCTAGTTAAAATAATTTCAAAATTACCTGTAAAATAAATCCTAACCTAAGTTACAATTAAACCTAACACTATACTATCATTAAATTAATTAAATAAAATACCTACAATTACCTACAATTAAACCTAACACTACACTATCAATAAATAAATTAAATACAATTCCTACAAATAACTACAATGAAATAAACTAACTAAAGTACAAAAAATAAAAAAGAGCTAAGTTACAAAAAATAAAAAAATATTTACAAACATAAGAAAAATATTACAATTTTAAACTAATTACACCTACTCTAAGCCCCCTAATAAAATAACAAAGCCCCCCAAAATAAAAAATGCCCTACCCTATTCTAAATTACTAAAGTTCAAAGCTCTTTTGCCTGTAAAAAAAAAACATACAATACCCCCCCCAACATTACAACCCACCACCCACATACCCCTAATCTAACCCAAACCCCCCTTAAATAAACCTAACACTAAGCCCCTGAAGATCTTCCTACCTTATCTTCACCATACCAGGTTCACCGATCCGTCCTGAAGAGCTCCTCCGATGTCCTGATCCAAGCCCAAGCGGGGGGCTGAAGAGGTCCATGATCCGGCTGAAGTCTTCATCCAAGCGGGAGCTGAAGAGGTCCATGATCCGGATGAAGTCTTCATCCAAGCGGGAGCTGAAGAGGTCCATGATCCGGATGAAGTCTTCTATCAACGGCATCTTCAATCTTCTTTCTTCGGGAGCCATCATCTTCCATCCGACGCGGAACATGCTCTTCTCCCGACGCCTACTAGCCGAATAACGGTTCCTTTAAGGGACGTCATCCAAGATGGCGTCCCTCGAATTCCGATTGGCTGATAGGATTCTATCAGCCAATCGGAATTAAGGTAGGAATATTCTGATTGGCTGATGGAATCAGCCAATCAGAATCAAGTTCAATCCGATTGGCTGATCCAATCAGCCAATCAGATTGAGCTCGCATTCTATTGGCTGATCGGAACAGCCAATAGAATGCAAGCTCAATCTGATTGGCTGATTGGATCAGCCAATCGGATTGAACTTGATTCTGATTGGCTGATTCCATCAGACAATCAGAATATTCCTACCTTAATTCCGATTAGCTGATAGAATCCTATCAGCCAATCGGAATTCGAGGGACGCCATCTTGGATGACGTCCCTTAAAGGAACCGTCATTCGGCTAGTAGGCGTCGGGAGAAGAGGATGTTCCGCGTCGGATGGAAGATGATGGCTCCCGAAGAAAGAAGATTGAAGATGCCGTTGATAGAAGACTTCATCCGGATCATGGACCTCTTCAGCTCCCGCTTGGATGAAGACTTCAGCCGGATCATGGACCTCTTCAGCCCCCCGCTTGGGCTTGGATCAGGACATCAGAGGAGCTCTTCAGGACGGATAGGTGAACCTGGTATGGTGAAGATAAGGTAGGAAGATCTTCAGGGGCTTAGTGTTCAGTTTATTTAAGGGTGTTTGGGTTAGATTAGGGGTATGTGGGTGGTGGGTTGTAATGTTGGCGGGGGGGGGGGGTATTGTATGTTTTTTTTTTTTACAGGCAAAAGAGCTGAACTTCTTGGGGCATGCCCCGCAAAGGGCCCTGTTCAGGGCTGGTAAGGTAAAAGAACTTTGAACTTTAGTAATTTAGAATAGGGTAGGGCATTTTTTATTTTGGGGGTCTTTGTTATTTTATTAGGGGGCTTAGAGTAGGTGTAATTAGTTTAAAATTGTTGTAATATTTTTCTTATGTTTGTAAATATTTTTTTATTTTTTTTAACTTAGTTCTTTTTTATTTTTTGTACTTTAGTTAGTTTATTTCATTGTAGTTATTTGTAGGAATTGTATTTAATTTATTTATTGATAGTGTAGTGTTAGGTTTAATTGTAGGTAATTGTAGGTATTTTATTTAATTAATTTAATGATAGTATAGTGTTAGGTTTAATTGTAACTTAGGTTAGGATTTATTTTACAGGTAATTTTGTAATTATTTTAACTAGGTAGCTATTAAATAGTTCTTAACTATTTAATAGCTATTGTACCTGGTTAAAAAAATTACAAAGTTGCCTGTAAAATAAATATTAATCCTAAAATAGCTACAATGTAATTATAATTTATATTGTAGCTATATTAGGATTTATTTTACAGGTAAGTATTTATCTTTAAATAGGAATAATTTATTTAATAAGAGTTAATTAATTTCGTTAGATTAAAATTATATTTAACTTAGGGGGGTGTTAGTGTTAGGGTTAGACTTAGCTTTAGGGGTTAATAAATTTATTAGAATAGCGGTGAGCTCCGGTCGGCAGATTAGGGGTTAATAAGTGTAGGCAGGTGGAGGCGACGTTGAGGGGGGCAGATTAGGGGTTAATAAATATAATATAGGGGTCGGCGGTGTTAGTGGCAGCAGATTAGGGGTACATAAGGATAACGTAGGTGGCGGCGCTTTGCGGTCGACAGATTAGGGGTTAATTATTGTAGGTAGCTGGCTGCGACGTTGTGGGGGCAGATTAGGGGTTAATAAATATAATATAGGGGTCGGCGGTGTTAGGGGCAGCAGGTTAGGGGTACATAAGGATAACGTAGGTGGCGGTCGGCAGATTAGGGGTTAAAAAAATTTATTCGAGTGGCGGCGATGTGGGGGGACCTCGGTTTAGGGGTACATAGGTAGTTTATGGGTGTTAGTGTACTTTAGAGTACAGTAGTTAAGAGCTTTATAAACCGGCGTTAGCCCAGAAAGCTCTTAACTACTGACTTTTTTCCTGTGGCTGGAGTTTTGTCGTTAGTTGTCTAACGCTCACTTCAGACACGACTCTAAATACCGGAGTTAGAAAAATCCCATTGAAAAGATAGGATACGCAATTTCCGTAAGGGTATCTGTGGTATGGAAAAGTCGCGGCTGAAAAGTGAGCGTTAGACCCTATTTTGAGTGACTCCAAATACCGGAGTTAGCCTAAAACCTGCGTTAGGAGCCTCTAACGCTGGTTTTCACGGCTAACGCCAAACTCCAAATCTAGGCCTTAGTTACTTAAATGTTTGATGGATTTTCTTTAATCTAAATTCCCCTTCAGATGACATTGGCTCTTACAATCACATAATGTTTATGTTCTTAAAGCACAGTTTGTTCCCTAGAATTTAGTAAAGAGTTGTTATACAATAACAAAGTTGTGCCAATATATTACATTACTCGTTCACTTTTGGAAAGCAACTCAAAGAAATTAATTCATTCTAAAGCAATTAAATTGAAGACATCTTTATTGGCAGTGAAGTGTTCCTTTATTTTCCAGCCAGCTGCTTTAATATAAATATGTGCCAATTAGAAGCTGCCTCACTATAAGTAATTTATTATGATAGCTTAATTAAAATCTGATAGACCTATAATATGGACTTTATGCCACTAACATAATTTATTAAAGCCAAAGAAAAAAAACATACGGCCAGATTACAAGTTTTGCGTTAGGGGCTGTGCGGTGTTAATGAGCAGTTTTCTTCTCACCGCTCACTTACCTAAAGCGCTGGTATTACAGGTTTTTACAAACCCTACGTTAAAAGGCAAGAAGTGAGCGTAGAGCAAAATTGAGCTCCTTACCGCACTCCAATACCAGTGCTGCTTAAGTCAGCGGTGAGCTGGTCGTACATGCTCGTGCATGATTTTCCCATAGATATAAATGGAAGAGTCGGCTGACAAAAAGTCTAACACCTGCCAAAAAGCAGCATAAATCTCAGTAACGCAGCCCCATTGACCTATTGGGAAACACATTTTGGCCTCTATTTAACAAGGTCTGGCGGACCTGATCCGACAGTGCGGATCAGGTCCGCCAGACCTCGCTGAATACGGAGAGCAATACGCACAAGAGCTGCTGGTGCAACGCCGCCCCCTGCAGACCCGCGGCCAATGGGCCGCCAGCAGGGGGGTGTCAATCAAACCGTTCGTACTCGATCGGGTTGATTTCCAGCGATGTCTGTCCACCTGCTCAGAGCAGGCGGACAGGTTATGGAGCAGCAGTCATTGTGACCACTACTTCATAACTGCTGTTTCTGTCGAGTCTGAAGACTCGCCAGAAACACGGGCCGTCAAGCTCCTTTCGGAGCTTGATAGATAGGCCCCTCTATGTTTACACTTAACACCCTAACATGAACCCCAAGTCTAAACATCCCTAACCATACACTTATTAACCCCTAATCTTCCGCCCCTGACATCGTCGACACCTACATTATTCTTATTAACCCCTAATCTGCCGCTCCGGACATCACCGCCACCTACATTATACTTATTAACCCCTAATCTGCTGACCCCAACATCGGCAACACCTAAATTATATTTATTAACCCCTAATCTGCCGCCCCCAATGTCGCCGCAACCTACCTACACTTATTAACCCCTAATCTGCCGCCCCAACATCGCCGCCACTATACTACATTTATTAACCTCTAAACCTAAGTCTAACACCCCCCTAATTGAAATGTAATTTAAATAAATCTCAATAAAATTACTATCATTAACTACATTATTCCTATGAAGAAAAAAAGGTTGTTCCAAAACCCAAATCCAAATAAGTCCGTGATGCTGACACTTCAGGTAATATAAAAGATATAAACTTTATTTAGGTAATCCATAGACAAACAACTGGACACCAGAATTAAATTAAGGGTGAAGACAGAGTTTGACCGGTTTCGGTCCTCAGACCGTAGTCATAAACCTAAAATCATGCAACATGTGCATGCTATTTAAAACAAATAGGCTGCTCTCATTGGAGAAGCTCAACACACCCTAGATTAACCCTTTAGTTACTTGGCTTTGCTAGTGATAAATGTAGATTCAATCCCTTGTTCAAACTGTATGTTATATTTATTGCACAGAGCAAATGGTGAGGTATTCCAATGATATTGGTGCGTGTGTGTGAAGACCAAATGGCAGCAGCACCTGGGGGAAGAACAGTCACTCTATGCTGGCCAGGCAGTAATATAGTGCAAACTTATTTTCAGTGCCTCCTAAGGTGAAAAATATGCTGCTCACTCCGCTAGCACCATCCGCTAGCACACTCCGCTAAAACTGACAAGCAGAGTGTAAATGAATAGCACCAACAACAGTTCTAATAATCCTGTTAATACTCACAATTGAGCTTGAACTTATCAGTGTTGAGCTTAGAATCAGCTGTAACTTACGATCCTAGTTAGCACATTCCGCTATCACTGACAGGCAAAATTTGAATAAAATAGCACAGTCATAGTTCTGTAGATACTCACAATTGAGCGGGATCTTTTTCAATGTTGTGTTTAAAGAAATCTGCTGCAGCTTGCGGTCCCGGCGTCCTCACTGATCCTTCTAACTACACACACACTCTGTTCGGCCCCTAAGCTCCTCCTTCCAGCATCCGGTATTAGCAGCTCCCTTGTCAGCTACCTTCAGGGTATACAGGAACTGTTGTGCGCTGAAGTGGAGTCCCAGAAATCCACAAAGTAAATGGAAAAAAAAAGGTTGTTCCAAAACCCAAATGCAAATAAGTCAGTGATGCTGACACTTCAGGTAATATAAAAGATATAAACTTTATTTAGGTAATCCATAGACAAACAACTGGACACCAGAATTAAATTAAGGGTGAAGACAGAGTTTGACCGGTTTCGGTCCTCAGACCGTAGTCATAAACCTAAAATCATGCAACATGTGCATGCTATTTAAAACAAATAGGCTGCTCTCATTGGAGAAGCTCAACACACCCTAGATTAACCCTTTAGTTACTTGGCTGAAATATAAGTGTAAATATAAATATAAGCATACTACTACCTTCTCATCATAACTATTAATGTTGTAAATAAACAAGTGTAAGTAAAACCATCCAGAAAGACTTAACACAAAATAGTAGATAAGAAGTATGCTTATATTCTCTGTGAGATTAATCTCATACATACCGGACTCGCAACTGGATTAATTTGTCTCATATGGAGCACATAAATTGTTGAACTGCTTTAAAAACGAATAGTCACCAAACATACCAATATCGAGGGGATACTTATATATGCATACGGCAGTATGCTGCAAATATATTTATAAAGTATATGTATTCATATTATGGGGAATAATTATAACTGAATATGATTTAAACTGAATATAGCTCTGACAATGAGGGGGAATAAATAGTACACAAGTACAGCAGAAATACAAAAGAAAATATATATGTACATACAATTGGTGTAGAAAAAAATGTTGTTGTAAAGCAAAACAAAATGTGATTCCAAGAAAATTTTGCTGAATGCAGACATATAGTCCACAACGAACACTGCACAAAATATTATGCGTTAACTAAACAGGTTAGTGTGCTTAACATGGAAACATCCTGTTTTAACAAAATTACATAATTCCACAGAAGAAAATGTGTAAAGTTTCTAAATACATATTCAGACAATATAAATGCAATATAAATGCAAGACCCCCCTGAGGAAATCAAAACAATATTCAACATAATATAACATTAACCATATTAGTAATAGCTTTTCATATCAGTATATGGCAAAAGAGGGTCTGTCATTAAAGGGATAGTAAACCCAAATTTTTTTTTAGCATTTTTTAAAACTTCATATTCAGTTATTAAAATCCGCAAATAATACCTATAAGCCATTTTTTAGCATTTACGTGCAATTTGCTAGATGAAATTTAAATGCTGCCAAACCCTTCTTTTGCATCATTATGCAGCCGAATTGACGATTTCTACCTAGGTAGAACTAATATGGCGTCACGCATGCTCATTTGAAGTACCTTCTTGCAACGCATGCGCACTTGTATGTTGCCTTCTAGTTCTGCAGCTTCAGCCGCACGGGTCATCAACACCTCGCCAGATGCGTGATAAAGGAGTGGGCATGGCGAGTGATGAAGACCGAGGGATGTTGTCAGTGGCACTGCAGGCCCAGCTGTTCTTAGTAGGGCCAGTGTTCTGTTAGATTTTGCGTGACAGACTCAGTGGCACCAGTGGAGTGGAGCATTGAGCAGGTATGGGTGATAGACACCAGGCCAGACCAGGGGTGTGTGTGCTGGGGCCGGTCTCCCTCTGGAGCAGATGTGTGTGTGCTGGGGCCGGTCTCCCTCTGGAGCTGATGTGTGTGTGCTGGGGCCGGTCTCCCTCTGGAGCTGATGTGTGTGTGCTGGGGCCGGTCTCCCTCTGGAGCATATGTGTGTGTGCTGGGGCCAGTCTCCCTCTGGAGCATATGTGTGTGTGCTGGGGCCGGTCTCCCACTGGAGCATATGTATGTGTGCTGGGGCCGGTCTCCCTCTGGAGCTGATGTGTGTGTGCTGGGGCCGGTCTCCCTCTGGAGCATATGTGTGTGTGCTGGGGCCGGTCTCCCTCTGGAGCATATGTGTGTGTGCTAGGGCCGGTCTCCCTCTGGAGCATATGTGTGTGTGCTGGGGCCGGTCTCCCACTGGAGCACATGTGTGTGTGCTGGGGCCGGTCTCCCTCTGGAGCACATGTGTGTGTGCTGGGGCCGGTCTCCCTCTGGAGCACATGTGTGTCTGCTTGGGCCGGTCTCCCTCTTGAGCAGATGTATGAGTGCTGGGGCCAGTCTCCCTCTGGAGCAGATGTATGAGTGCTGGGTCCGGTCTCCCTCTGGAACACATGTGTGTGTGCTGGGGCCAGTCTCCCTCTGGAGCAGATGTGTGTGTGCTGGGGCCGGTCTCCCTCTAGAGCCGGTATATGTGATGGGTGGCAGGCCAGATGCTGTGGCAGCAGTTCACATCGTAGGAGTGCACAGAGCAGAATGACAACTGGAAATAAACATTATTGGCCCAAAACGGCAGCTCAGTTATTACATAATATATGCTCTTGTGATATTGTAGGTATGCAGATTCCCTGTGCATTGCGCATGCGACCACTCACACAAGTTACAATGCCGAAATTGAGGACCGTAGCTCATTAAAATATTCAAATTTCATGATCAGTGCTGCAGCGCTATTGGAGGAATAGCTGGCACAGATTATCTGCAACTCCAGCCTACATTTATGGGCGGTCGTTACGTCTGTTTACAGGGGAAAATAAAATATATATTTTTTTACACATTTAAACTTTGTTTAAGGTAAGAATCAGTAGTTTTTAATCTAGGACACCATAACTAATAACTAGTGATTATGTATTCTGTATTACATTACAAAAGTAAATATTTCTAACCCTTTAACACAAAGATACATCACCTTCTCAGTATTGCCACAATAACCCAAATAACAATAAATAATATCAGATGACCTAATAATAAAGTATAAGTCAACTGTATATTGAATATTGGGGTCAGAGGTATAATGGATGTTAGAATCCTACTATTTTAGCGGTGCCAATAGTTAATAATATCAAACTCAGAGTTGAATCCCACAGGTAGCAGGCTACCAAGTTTATGGATCCAGTATATCTCTTGTCTCGATAATATCTGGAATTTATCACCACCACAAGGGGGTCTCATAACCTGTTCGATAGCCTGGCACCTGAGGGATCCAACATTACCCCCATGTGTTTCCAGGAAGTGTCTGGAGAGGGCTGATACTGCTCTATCATGGCTAATATGTGCAAGATGTTCCTTGATCCGGGAGCCCACCTCCCTTGTTGTTCTGCCAACATATTGCCGGCAGCACAGGGTGCACTCCACTAGATAGACAACAAATTTGCTCGAATATTTCACACATCCTCTGGTCTCAAACTCCTCAGATGTGGTAGCAGAGACAAAGGTAGTGGAAATGTGAACATGGTCGCATGATTTACAGGCTCTTTTGCCGCACCTGAAGGTACCCCTAAAGTGCAACCAAGAACTTTGTGGCTGGTTAGTTTTTAACAGACTGGGAGATAAAATATTCCCCAATGTCAAATTACGTTTATAGATGTATTGACATCCATCCATAATAGAACTACGTAGTTTGGAGTCCCCCCTAAGAATAGGAAGGTTTCTCCTAATTATGTCACAAACCTTGTAGTACTGGTTAGAATACAATGTAATAAATAAAGGCTTCTGTTTGTTCTTTAGTTCACCTGATGCATTTATTGTTTTTTCTCCCTTAGGGACCAGCAATTGAGCTCTCTCTATTGGCTGTACTTCTTTCTTTGCTCTGTTAATCACCCTCCTGGGGTAATCTCTGGCCAGTAGACTTTAATAGCTTGCTCTCCATTTGGAAATCCTCATCAAGAGTACAGTTTCATCTTACCCGTAGAAACCGTCCCTTGACAATTCCCTTAAACACTCCCAGGGTGATTACTCTGGGCATGTAGTAGAGAATTGCCGGATATAGGCTTTCTGTACAAAGTTGAATTAATCTAACCCTCCAGGGGGTCTGAGGTAAGGGTGACATCAAGATAATTAATGGTGGTCTTGTGCCATTCAAATGTAAATTGTGAATCCACCTTATTACCATTCAGGTAGTTAACAAAATCTTGAGTTTCAGATAACCCTGATGACCAAACTATCAGCAGGTCATCAATGAATCTCATGTACCTGACCAATTTGGAGGAAAATATGTTGCTATCTCCATAGACGTGGAACCACTCCCACCACCCCATGAAGAGGTTTGCGTAGGAGGGGGCAAACTTAGCCCCATCGCGGTTCCACGCCTCTGGAGATAGCACACATCAGAGAATTTGAAAAAATTATGTTTGAGCAAAAAATCTATTACTCTAAGAACATAATCCTTATACTCATCTGAGTACCCAGTATACCTATCTAGGAAGAATTTGATGGCCTCAATACCAAATTCGTGGGGTATTGAGGAATATAGGGAGACCATGTCGATGGTTATCCAACTATATTCCTGTTTCCACACAATTTTTTCCAACTTAGATAGGGTATGTGTGGTGTCTCTCAAATAACTGGGCAAATTATGCACCAGTGGCTGTAAAAATTGGTCCACCCATTTGGATAGGGGCTCTAACAACAATCCTATTCCTGCCACTATGGGTCTTCCTCTGACGTCTGAGAGATTTTTGTGGACCTTTGGGAGATGGTGGAAGATGGGCATTATTGGATTATCAACAAGAAGACAATCAAAAGTCTTCCTGTCAATAATGCCCATCTCCAAACCATCATCCAAAAGGTCCTTGAGCAATGCTCGATACTGCGTGGTAGGATCGCTCCTTAGAGTAGTATAGGCTTCGTGGTCTTGGAGTTGCCTATGTGCCTCTCGCACATACATTTCCCTATCCAGGACACACACACTTCCTCCTTTGTCTGACTGCCTAATGATAATAGAATCATTACTCTGCAGACAAGTCAGAGCTTCCCTTTCCTTTCTTGTTAAATTGGACTGACTTCTGCCATGTTGTTTCGATAGAGCAGTTAAATCTTCAACTACCCTTTTATGGAAGACCTCTAGGCTTTTTCCTCTGGCCTGTATGGGGTAGAAATTGGATCTAGATTTTATTCTACAAGATATTTTATCCACATGAAACTGATCCCTATTCTCATAAGAGAGGTCTTCCAAATTAATTAAAGGGACAGTACACTGTAAAATTGTTTTTCCATAAATGTATTTTAAATGACTTGTTATACCAACTGCAGAGTATAAAATATTTGAGAAATTGCATTTTCGGGTTTATTTGTGTATCTGAAGTAGCTGGTTTTGTGCTTTGAAACCACAGCCTATTACAATGGGTTGAGCTTCAGGTAATATCAGATCTCATTATGTTATCACTTTTATGTACACAGACTTGCTTCCTTATCTTATATTTGTCTGGAACACCAAAGCTCAATACATAGAGAGAACAATGGAAAATGATAATGTTATTACTTAACTATCCTGCCCCCCACTGAGGCTGTAATCTCTTCTGCTGGCTGTGTTTACTTAGGCTTGTCAATAGCGTATACGCCAGTATCAAAACTTTCAGTATAGGTTGGGAAACCACAAGCTAAATCAGCTATTTCAAATGCTGAAATATGAGTAAAGGAGCTACTTGCAACCAATTTAATACACTCTAGCAGGTAAAAAGGATCATTGGGAATAATTTAAAGGGGAGAATGTTTTTGGGTGAACTGTCCCTTTAATGAACAGATGTCTGTAAAGGCAAGATCATCATAATTAACACTAGTTTCTGTCTGTGTGATACTCTCAGCAACACCCTCAGCAACACCATCTCCTTGGAAATATTTTCTTAGGGTTAAATCCCTCACAAGCCTATTGACATCCAAAATAGTTTGGAATAAGTCAAAGTCTCGTGAGGGAACGAAACCCAAGCCATACCAAAGGACTCTCTTCTCTGAGTCTGTGAGGCTATATGAGGATAGGTTGATCACTGAGTTATCTATTATTGGTATTTCTGCTTCTGTGTGTTCCTGTTGCCCCTCACCTGGTATCTGTGTGTGTTGTCCACTCCTGGGGGTGGCAGGGCCTGGCCTCTCCCCCCTCGGTTGTCTGGGGTTGGAGTGCACCCTGTGCTGCAGGCAATATGTTGGCAGAACAACAAGGGAGGTGGACACCCGGATCAAGGAACATCTTGCACATATTAGCCATGATAGAGCAGTATCAGCCCTCTCCAGACACTTCCTGGAAACACATGGGGGTAATGTTGGATCCCTCAGGTGGCAGGCTATCGAACAGGTTATGAGACCCCCCTCGTGGTGGTGATAAATTCCAGATATTATTGAGACAAGAGATATACTGGATCCATAAACTTGGTAGCCTGCTACCTGTGGGATTCAACTTTGAGTTTGATATCATTAACTATTGGCACCGCTAAAATAGTATGGCCATCTCAGCATGTTAGGATTCTAACATCCATTATACCTCTGACCCCAATATTCAATATACCGTTGACTTATACTTTATTATTAGGTCATCTGATATTATTTATTGTTATTTGGGTTATTGTGGCAATACTGAGAAGGTGATGTATCTTTGTGTTAATGCCAGACCCTCTTTTGCCATATACTGATATGAAAAGCTATTACTAATATGGTTAATGTTATATTATGTTGAATATTTTTTTGATTTCCTCAGGGGGGTCTTGCATTTATATTGCATTTATATTGTCTGAATATGTATTTAGAAACTTTACACATTTTCTTCTGTGGAATTATGTAATTTTGTTAAAACAGGATGTTTCCATGTTAAGCACACTAACCTGTTTAGTTAACGCATAATATTTTGTGCAGTGTTGGTTGTGGACTATATGCCTGCATTCAGCAAAATTTTCTTTTTGCTTTACAACAACATTTTTTTCTACATCAATTGTATGTATGTACATATATATTTTCTTTTGTATTTCTGCTGTACTTGTGTACTATTTATTCCCCCTCATTGTCTGAGCTATATTCAGTTTAAATCATATTCAGTTATAATTATTCCCCATAATATGAATACATATGCTTTATAAATATATTTGCAGCATACTGCCATATGCATATATGAGAATCCCCTCAATATTGGTATGTTTGGTGACTATTCGTTTTTAAAGCAGTTCAACAATTTATGTGCTCCATATGAGACAAATTAATCCAGTTGCGAGTCCGGTATGTATGAGATTAATCTCACAGAGAATATAAGCATACTTCTTATCTACTATTTTGTGTTAAGTCTTACTGGATGGTTTTACTTACACTTGTTTATTTACAACATTAATAGTTATGATGAGAAGGTAGTAGTATGCTTATATTTATATTTACACTTATATTTCAGCCAAGTAACTAAAGGGTTAATCTAGGGTGTGTTGAGCTTCTCCAATGAGAGCAGCCTATTTGTTTTAAATAGCATGCACATGTTGCATGATTTTAGGTTTATGACTACGGTCTGAGGACCGAAACCGGTCAAACTCTGTCTTCACCCTTAATTTAATTCTGGTGTCCAGTTGTTTGTCTATGGATTACCTAAATAAAGTTTATATCTTTTATATTACCTGAAGTGTCAGCATCACGGACTTATTTGCATTTGGGTTTTGGAACAACCTTTTTTTTTTCCATTTACTTTGTGGATTTCTGGGACTCCACTTCAGCGCACAACAGTTCCTGTATACCCTGAAGGTAGCTGACAAGGGAGCTGCTAATACCGGATGCTGGAAGGAGGAGCTTAGGGGCCGAACAGAGTGTGTGTGTAGTTAGAAGGATCAGTTAGGACGCCGGGACCGCAAGCTGCAGCAGATTTCTTTAAACACAACATTGAAAAAGATCCCGCTCAATTGTGAGTATCTACAGAACTATGACTGTGCTATATTATTCAAATTTTGCCTGTCAGTGATAGCGGAATGTGCTAACTAGGATCGTAAGTTACAGCTGATTCTAAGCTCAACACTGATAAGTTCAAGCTCAATTGTGAGTATTAACAGGATTATTAGAACTGTTGTTGGTGCTATTCATTTACACTCTGCTTGTCAGTTTTAGCGGAGTGTGCTAGCGGATGGTGCTAGCGGAGTGAGCAGCATATTTTTCACCTTAGGAGGCACTGAAAATAAGTTTGCACTATATTACTGCCTGGCCAGCATAGAGTGACTGTTCTTCCCCCAGGTGCTGCTGCCATTTGGTCTTCACACACACGCACCAATATCATTGGAATACCTCACCATTTGCTCTGTGCAATAAATATAACATACAGTTTGAACAAGGGATTGAATCTACATTTATCACTAGCAAAGCGTGTTTATTGAGGGATGAATAATAACCCCAAACACTTTTTCCACTGCTTTATGTGATTTTGGCTTTCTTCCATACTGCATGTAAAGACTGGCATTTGTACATACATCCTCCTCACACACATACCACAAGTTGTGCATGTATTAAATAAGCCCCCAAAATAGCTCCTCTGCTATCTACTACCAACCTACAACTCTTTGTTACAATCTTTTGTGCGGACTCCGGGACATTATTGCTCTAAATTTTACTTACATTATTCCTATTTTAACTAGGTAGAATAGTTACTAAATAGTTATTAACTATTTCATAACTACCTAGCTAAAATGAATACAAATTTACCTGTAAAATAAAACCTAACCTAAGTTACACTAACACCTAACACTACACTACAATTACATAAATTAAATACAATTAAATAAATTAAATTAGCTAAATCACAAAAAAAACACTAAATTACAGAAGATAAAAAACAAATTACATATATTTAAACTAATTACACCTAATCTAATAGTCATATCAAAATAAAAAAGCCCCCCCCCCAATAAAAAATAAAAAACTAGCCTAAACTAAACTACCAATAGCCCTTAAAAGGTCCTTTTGCAGGGCTTTGCCCCAAATAAATCATCTCTTTTTCCTGTAAAAAAAAATACAAATCCCCCCCCCCCAACAGTAAAACCCACCACCCACACAACCAACCCCCCAAATAATATACATGCAAACAGGTGTATAATATGTATTAATACTTTCCCCTTCTGGTGAACCGCAGCCGTCCCACAGTCTCTCCCAAGGTCTGTGTGAATAGATCAGGTGTGCTAGCTGGAGGCGCTGGTTTAGCTTGTATCAGTCGTTGGTATCTTCCTTTCCTTCCTCGGTTGTATAACTCTAGGTGCAAAATAGTGGTGCTGAAATATCAGACAATACACCATACAAAGGTGAATATCTACTCACAGTGTATATTGCAGGTTACCGGCTCCTTCCCAATATGAAAAGACAATATTACAGATTCAGTAAAAAAGTTTGTCTTTATTTGGCTCAACGCAAAAGCGTTTCAACGGTCCCAGCCGTCTTTCTCAAGAGCAATAAAAGTGCTTTACAAACCAAAGCATCATTCTATCAGCCAATCGGAATTAAATTAGAAAAAATCCTATTGGCTGATGCAATCAGCCAATATAATTGAACTTCAATCCTATTGGCTGATCCAATCAGCCAATAGGATTGAGCTTGCATTCTATTGGCTGATTGGAACTGCCAATAGAATGCTAGCTCAAGCCTATTTTTTTGTTATTTAGTTAATTTAATTTAATTTATTTAATTGTATTTCATTTATGTAATTTATTTAATTGTAGTGTAGTGTTAGGTTTTAGTGTAAGTTAGGTTAGGTTTTATTTTACAGGTAAATTTGTATTTATTTTAACTACGTAGTTATTAAATAGTTAATAACTATTTAGTAACTATTTTACCTAGTTAAAATAAAACTTGCTTGTAAAATAAAAATAAACCCTAAGCTAGATACAATGTAACTATTAGTTATATTGTAGCTAGCTAAGGGGTTTATTTTATAGGTAAGTATTTAGTTTTAAATAGGAATAATGTAGTTAATGATAGTAATTTTATTTAGATTTATTTAAATTATATTTAAATTATGGGGTGTTAGGGTTAGATTTAGTTTTAGAGGTTAATACATTTAATATAGTGGCAGCGACGTTGGGGGCGGCAGATTAGGGGGTTAATAAATATAATGTAGGTAGCGACAATGTTAGGGACGGCAGATTAGGGGTTAATATTTTTTAACTAGTGTTTGTGAGGCAGGAGTGCGGCAGTTTAGGGGTTAATATGTTTATTATAGTGGCGGCGATGTCCGGAGCGGCAAATTAGGGGTTACAAATTTTATTATAGTGTTTGCGATGCGGGAGGGCCTCGGTTTAGGGGTTAATAGGTAGTTTATGGGTGTTAGTGTACTTTTTAGCACTTAAGTTATGAGTTTTATGCTACGGCGTTGTAGTGTATAACTCATAACTACTGACTTTAGAATGTGTTACAGATCTTGGAGGTAGAGGCTTTACCGCTCACTTTTTGGCCTCCCAAGACAGACTCGTAATAGCGGCGCTATGGAAGTCCCATAGAAAAAAGGGTTTACGTAAGTCGGTTTGCGGTAAGGCCAAAAAAGTGTGCGGGGCCCCTAAACCTGCAAGACTAATAATAGTAACGGTAGTGAAAAAGCAGCGTTAGGACCTGTTAACGCTGCTTTTTTACCTTACCGCAAAACTCGTAATCTAGCCGATAGTAAGTAATTGGATACATATCCAGTAATGAAATTAACATTTAATTATTATAATCATTAGATAGTTTATGGGAATTTAAATAAGAAATGTTATGCAAACTATCAGCTAACTCAGATATTTATTAAAGGTAAATTTTTTCTTTCATGATTCAGATAGAGAATGCAATTTTAAACAACTTTCTAATTTACTTCTTGTAACAATTTTTCTTTGTTCTCTTGCTATCTTTATTTAAAAAGCAGGAATGCAAAACTTACGAGCCGGCACATTTTAGGTTCAGCACCCTGGATAGTGCTTGCTTATTGATGGCTACATTTAGCCACCAATAAGCAAACATAACCCAGGTTCTGAACAAAAAAAAAATGGTCCGGCTCCTAAGCTTGGGTTTAGTATCCCTTTAAATTAGCAATTATTAAAATATATTTGTTTAAACATTTTTGTTTTGTTTTTTGTTTTGATAGTGTAACGCCTTTTTTCTCAACCTGTGCTCCATTTACCCATGGGAGTACCTAAAGCTTTGGAAAGGGGTACTCCAGCAATTGCCGTTTCATTATTTTTTGCCCTAATACAGCTAATGTAAACATTTAGGGGCCGATTTAACAAGCTGTCAATCGGCCCCAATGCAGCTGTTTCCGTGCGAGCCTTCAGGCTCGCCAGAAACAGCAGTTAAGAAGCAGCAGTCTTAAGACCGCTGCTCCCTAACTCATACGTCTCCTCTGAGACTGCGGACATCAATCCGTCCGATCGTATACGATCGGGTTGATTGACACCCCCTGCTAGCGCTAGGGGCAGCATTGCACAAGCAGTTTACATGACACCCCCTGCTAGCGCTAGGGGCGGCATTGCACAAGCAGTTTACATGACACCCCCTGCTAGCGCTAGGGGCGGCATTGCACAAGCAGTTTACATGACACCCCCTGCTAGCGCTAGAGGCGGCATTGCACAAGCAGTTCACCAGAAGTTCACCAGAAGTGCTTGTGAAATGTTAAATCCTGACACTGTATGCTGTCTGCATTCAGCGTTGCCTGTCGAACATGATCCGCTAAGAGGATCATGTCAGACAGACACTTGATAAATCGGCCATTTAGTGTATCACAGAAATCAATCTTCAGTTCTGCCTTCAAGCAGCCCTAACAGACCAAATTCTTATTCCCTGCCTGTGTGTGTTTTCTCTCTAAGATGATTTCTCTATTACTTGTAGCTCTAATACTTTCAAAGATTTGCTGAATTTGCATTCAGTTAAACTAGTTTTAAAAATAAATTTCTGAAAACTGAAAAATAAAACTGATACCAACTTGTCACTTTCTGGGATATGCATGACTGCCTCCTTATTTATTTAACCTAATCATATTTATATGTTACAGTAGGGGTATATATGGAAAATATTTATATCTTTTGGGTACTAGCTACAAAAAGGTTAAAAAAAACTGTTGCAGGGAAGTTATGGACAAATTCCTTCACAGCTTGTGATATTAGATATTCAGCAGAAGCTGATTTAAAATATTGCTGTATATTGGTGTCTTTTATCTTCACAATCTATATATACCTATGGGTTAAAGCTAGTTGTGGCTTCCCAAGAAAATTAATACAAATTCTTAAAATTGGCTGCACGTCTCATGTTCTGGTTTACACTTACTAGAATAAATGGAATACACCTCCTTCATTTGGTTAGAATAAAATAGCAGCACATTTCTTAACACAGAAAGTTTACCTCAGAGCAAAACTGCTGCAGATTATCACTGTTTTTGAAGGACATGATTAGACACTTCTACTTAAAATGTGGTGTTTCATGTCCCTCTGAGTGGTGCAGTGGTTGAAATATATATGTTTTGTAAGACCCCCATTCTCTACTAGGAATGAAGAATGATAAATGTTTTTAGGATTTTCTAAATCTGCAAGTAATTATGTATATAACAGGCATTTTCCATCTTATTTTGGATACTTACACAAAGCAAAGATTTGATGCACTATTGTATCTTGTTTAAGGTCAAGAAAATGACCATGACTTTTACTGCATTATCTAAGGTAAGTTGAGGGAGTTTTTTATGATATTAATACAGAGATATTCATTTGATACATAAATGTTCTGAAGCCCTAGTAATGTGCTCTGAATCTGGGGCACCCTTTTTGTTTGCTTTGCTGTACTGGATGTTGGTTCTTGTTGCTGTTTCGGGACCAGGAGTATTTTTCTGAAAGGCCTCTTGCATTTTATGCATAAATAACGGTATCATCTCTTATGACTTGTGTATACTCTGCTTTTTTATACAAGCTCTTGTTTTTGGGTCCCTGGATGTTCAATTGATGTTTTAGTTACTAATTCATCTTTTTTGGAATGTTTCAGAAAGTAGTGTAGGCTACAATTCTGACCCTGTGCCAATCTTGTATCTTGTGGTGTAGACTAGAATCCTGATGATTTTCCAATCTGGGAGTCTGGGTGTAGGATAGAATCCTAACCACGTGGCAACCTGGGAGCTTGGGATGTAGAAAAAAATCCTAACCCTTAGCTAATTTGAGAGATTATGATGTAGGCACACCCTAATGGACTTCAGACGACACCTTAATTCCAGTCATAAACTAATTTTTGCCACACAGTCTAGCCCCTCATGCTGCATCTTCATTCACCATAGCCTTAGATTCTCACCCCACTCTTTATAAGTTTACTATCCATGTAAGCACCCACACATTTTTTAAATGAAAAATCTCTTTCAGTGGTAAACAATTAACCCTTTCCATGCTAGTGACAATATTTGCTTAAAATTAATTTAATGATAAGCAATGTTATTTGTGTCATCATTAGATATTTTATGAATCTGATTTTTAAATATCTGATCATTTAACATGGCACAATGCCATCCAAGAAAATCCAAAATATGGTTTTACGTACTGATTCAGTCTGAAAACAGCTTATTGCCACACATTAACTTATCTGATAACCTAATTAAAAAGAATAGAATCTAATGCTTGTAAACAAATCAGAGCTTTGTATAAACATTTACACTTATTATTGGGTTTCTTTTGTTGATATTATTGGATATAAATCTGTTAGTATATACAATGTTTTTTTTTTTTTTTTACTTTTTAAGGCATCATGTTTGTACTTTATAATATTTTACTGCTCCAAATAATAACACTTTTTCTTTAAATTATATTTGAATGCCTATTACTTTTTTTTAGTATTCATGCTTCCCATCCAGAAACATAAGTTATTCTTTGTCATTAGGCTAAATAAGAGTGCTTTACATACTTTTACTGTTACCAAACATCTCATTGCTATTGAGCCTTGTTTGGTATATTGGTTTCATGGCTATTTGTAGTACAGTATGTTCTGATTTTACCAACCTATAGATCTCTAGTATAAGCAAAAAAAAAAAAAATTGTGTAATTGCAATTTATTACCCGTTTTACATTAGTTTATACCTAAATATGTTATTTTCAGCAAAGCAGGTAGCATATTTGGCATTAATTTTATGATGTTTGCATGGCAATATTTGTTGTTTTCTGACTTTATTGTTGGCTACATGCGTTTCTTTCCTACTAATCATCATTATTATCATTTACACATTAAGTACAGCTTTAGTGCTGGGTACATGAGAAGTGGTACAGAATTACACTGATTACTGGTAAAATAAAAAATAAATAAAAATAAATAAAACAGACACAAACAAAACTAATTGACTACTAGAAGGGGGGCCCTGCTCTGGATAGATTAATATCTTCAGATGACAAATGTGTTTTTAAAAACAATATACACCTCAGCAAATCGTAAGCACTGACTTATAACTGTTATGTTTTTGATATAATTTGCTCAGTTTTATTGGGATGCAGTTTGCTTGCTTCAATACCCCTGGATCTAGCCAGTGCCTGTGTACCTTTGACATTTTTGAAGGATATAAATATAGCTGCTTCTACACTGACCAAACAAACATTGTATACAATGCTCCAAGATTTGAGTTCTGAAGTGAGCAATGTGATGTAAAACCCCCAACTTTGGGACAGATTTCAAGTGTAGAGCTAATCAACGCTCCCACTCGAGCGTTAATTGTGCTAGAAGTAAGCTTTTTGCGCTTGTCGGTTGCACCCGTATTATGAATTCAAAGTAAATGTTTTTGCTCGCTTGCTAACCCAACAATCACTAAAAGCCAAACTTACAATATCATGTGCTCGTTCACGTATTCCCACATAGAAGTCAAGGGAGAGAAAAAAGTGGAAAAAAACACCCCACTTTCATGCAAATACGATTGCATATTCCCATGTGTGCTAACCCAACATGAACATATGAATATTTCACTTTCCGATGTTCTTCACATAGAAGAATATTTTCTATTTATTCATAAATAAATATTTCTACATATATCTGACAATATTTTGGTACAATTTATGTCTATCTATCTATCTATCTATCTATACATATATATAATATATATTATATATATAATATATATATATATATATATATATATTATATATACTTTGAACATATTTTGCTATGTGCAGAACATTGGAATGTGGAATATTTACAGTAAATACAAAGTTAAAACCATTATTAAATATGAATATTGCATAAATATGCTTTTACATTTATGCAATATTCATATTTAATAAAGATTTTAACCTATTTAACTGCAAAGGGCTCCAATGCACTTCTATATGTCTTTATATGTGTACATATGTATTTATGTATTATATGTCTGTAAATAGATATAACACACATAAATACACATGCATACATATATACACTGTGTGAACAATTATTAGGCAAATTTTATTTTTGAGGATTAATTTCATTATTGAACAACTACAGTTCTCTTGGTCAATCCAAAATGTTAATAACCTCAAACCTGAATATTTAAGAAAGTACAAGAGAGGTTTTGGCTTTCTTAGGAGAATATCTACATGTGCACAATTATTGGACAACTATTAGTGTGGATAATTATTATGCAACTAAATAAAAAATGAAAAATGTTCCCATCTTACTTTTTCATTTTTATCTGTTAAAGTGAAAATAATAAACAAACAACTCAAAATTTACAAATAAACATTTCTGACATTTCCAAAAAAGAAATCAATGACCAATATAGCCACCCTTCTTTTCAATAACAGTCATAAGTCTCCCATCCATGGAGCCTGTCAGTTTCTTGAACTATTGACAATAAACTTTTTGTGCAGCAGCAACCACAGCCTCCCAGACACTGTTCAGAGAGGTGTACTGTTTTCCTTCACTGTAAATCTCCCATTTAAAAAGGGCCCACAAGTTCTCAATAGGGGTTAGGTCAGGTGAGGAAGGGGCCATGTCATTATTATTTCATCTTTAAGGTCTTCACTGGCTAACCACGCATTGGAGTACTTTGATGCATGTGATAGAGCATTGTCCTGCATAAATATCATGGCCTTCTTGAAAGATGCAGACTTTTTCCTGTACCACTGCTTGAAGAAACTGTTCTAAAAACTGGCAGTAGGTTTGGGAGTTGATTTTGATCCCATCTTCAACCCGAAAAGGTCCAACTAGCTCACCTTGCTGGCGTCTGAGTCAAAGTGGAGCTCTGTGCCCGTTACTGTTCCAGCCAAGGGCCCATCCATGTGGTCCGTTAAGGATCATTCTCATCTCCTCAGTCCATAAAAAGTCCATAAAACCTTTGAAAAATCTGTCTTCAGATATTTCTTGGCCCTGTCTTGACGTTTTAACTTATGTGTCTTGTTCAGTGGTGGCCGGGTTTCATCCTTCCTTACCTTGGCCATGTCTCTGAGCACTGAACACCTTGTACTTCTGGGCACTCAAGGTCAGTTACATTTCTGGAATATGACAGCACTGGAGGATAATGGGTTCCTGGTAGCTTCACGTTTGATTCATCTCCAATCTTTTGCAGTTTATTTGCATCTTTTTTTCAAAACTCCTTTCTTGCGACCCTGTTGACTATTTACAACAAAACATTTGATGGTTCTGTAATCACGCCCCAATATCATAGCAATTTAAAGAGTGCTGCATCCCTCTGAAAGACTTTTTACAATTTTTGGCTTTTCAGAGTTAGTTAAATTTCTTTTTTTGGCCCATTTTGCCTGAGGAAAAGAAGCTACCTAATAATTATGCACACCTTGCTATAGGGTGTTGATCTCCTAAGGCCACACCCTACCTTACATAATTATACATCACCTGATATACTTAAATCCAATAAGCATTCAAGTTTATACTGCTTGAAGTTGACAATATGCATAAAAATTATGATTTGTTCTAAATACTCACTTGCCTAATAATTGTGCTCACAAAGTAGACCCATACAAATACATCTTTAGACATGTATTTGTATGCATCTCATTGTTAAATCCATTTGCCTGCCTTTCCCCCCCCCCCAATACCTGAGACCTTATATATTTGGGGCGCGATCCGATATAGATCGCAGTTTGCAGTGCAAGCGAGGGAACCCACATCGCCCGCAGTTTCAGCTCGCAACTCGAGCCATCCAATATGCGGCGCCGTCACTTGCTAAAGTGGCGCAAGTCTCACAAACCAGCGATGTCCAGAAATCTGCGTAAGTACAGATTTTTGGAGTCGCCAGTGACTTGCGCCACGTTAGAAACTGCCGGCGCCTATAAAACCTGACTAAAGTCTAAATCACCCGCACTGTCTAACACGCCTCCTAAACATAGCCCGACACGTCTAACACGCCTCCCTAACATAGCCCGACATGTCTAACCCTCTATCCGCTATCCCCCTCACTATCCTAACAATAAAAAAGCTATTAACCCCTAAACCGCCGCTCCCGTACCCCGCCGCAACCTAATAAAGTTATTAACCCCTAAACCGTCGCTCCCGTACTCCGCCGCCAGCTATATTATATCTATAACCCCCTAAAGTGAGCCCCTAACACCGCCGCCATCTATATTAAAATTATTAACCCCTAATGTAAGCCCCTAACACCGCCGCCATCTCTATTAAAATGATTAACCCCTAATTTAATCTACCTACCCCGCCGCCAGCTATATTATCTATATTAACCCTAAGTATATTATAGTTAATATAGGTATTACATTATATATATTAACTATATTAACCCTAATTATATTAGGGTTAATATAGTTAATATAGTTACTATAGTATTTATATTAACTATATTAACTCTATCTAACCCTAACACCCCTAACTAAATTTATATTAAATTAATCTAATTCATTTATAAACTAAAATATTCCTATTTAAATCGAAATACTTACCTATAAAATAAACCCTAAGATAGCTACAATATAATTAATAATTACATTGTAGCTATGTTAGGGTTAATATTTATTTTACAGGTAAATTGTTAATTATTTTAACTAGGTATAATAGCTATTAAATAGTTATTAACTATTTAATATCTACCTAGTTAAAATAATTACCCAATTACCTGTAAAATAAATCCTAACCTAAGTTACAAATACACCTACACTATCAATAAATTAAATAAACTACAAACATCTATCTAAAAATACAATTAAATTAACTAAACTAAATTACAAAAAAAACCAAACACTAAATTACAAAAAATAAAAAAAAGATTACAAGATTTTTACGCTAATTACACCTATTCTAAGCCCCCTAATAAAATAATAAACCCCCAAAATAAAAAAAAATTCCCTGCCCTATTCTAAATTAAAAAAAGTTCAAAGCTCTTTACCTTACCAGCCCTTAAAAGGGCCTTTTGTGGGGCATGCCCCAAAGAATTCAGCTCTTTTGCATACAAATACAATACCCCCCCCCCCATTACAACCCACCACCCACATACCCCTATTCTAAAACCACCCAAACCCCCCTTAAAAAAGCCTAACACTACCCCCCTGAAGATCTCCCTACCTTGTCTTCACCACACCGGGCCGAACTCCTGATCCGATCCGGGCGATGTCTTCCTCCAAGCGGCAAAGAAGAATTCTTCCTCCGGCGATGTCTTCCTCCAAGCGGCAAAGAAGAATTCTTCCTCGGGCGACGTCTTCCTCCAAGCGGCAGCAAAGTCTTCATTCTTCCGGCGGCATCTTCAATCTTCTTTCTTCGCTCCGCCGCCGCGGAGCATCCATCCCGGCCGACGACTGAACGACGAATGAGGTACCTTTAAATGACGTCATCCAAGATGGCGTCCGCCAAATTCCGATTGGCTGATAGGATTCTATCAGCCAATCGGAATTAAGTTAGAAAAATCTGATTGGCTGATTGAATCAGCCAATCAGATTCAAGTTCAATCCGATTGGCTGATCCAATCAGCCAATCAGATTGAGCTCAAATTCTATTGGCTGTTCCGATCAGCCAATAGAATGCGAGCTCAATCTGATTGGCTGATTGGATCAGCCAATCGGATTGAACTTGAATCTGATTGGCTGATTGAATCAGCCAATCAGATTTTTCTAACTTAATTCCGATTGGCTGATAGAATCCTATCAGCCAATTGGAATTCGGCGGACGCCATCTTGGATGACGTCATTTAAAGGTACCTCATTCGTCGTTCAGTCGTCGGCCGGGATGGATGCTCCGCGGCGGCGGAGCGAAGAAAGAAGATTGAAGATGCCGCCGGAAGAATGAAGACTTTGCTGCCGCTTGGAGGAAGACGTCGCCCGAGGAAGAATTCTTCTTTGCCGCTTGGAGGAAGACATCGCCGGAGGAAGAATTCTTCTTTGCCGCTTGGAGGAAGACATCGCCCGGATCGGATCAGGAGTTCGGCCCGGTGTGGTGAAGACAAGGTAGGGAGATCTTCAGGGGGGTAGTGTTAGGCTTTTTTAAGGGGGGTTTGGGTGGTTTTAGAATAGGGGTATGTGGGTGGTGGGTTGTAATGGGGGGGGGTATTGTATTTGTATGCAAAAGAGCTGAATTCTTTGGGGCATGCCCCACAAAAGGCCCTTTTAAGGGCTGGTAAGGTAAAGAGCTTTGAACTTTTTTTAATTTAGAATAGGGCAGGGAATTTTTTTTTATTTTGGGGGTTTATTATTTTATTAGGGGGCTTAGAATAGGTGTAATTAGCTTAAAAATCTTGTAATCTTTTTTTTATTTTTTGTAATTTAGTGTTTTTTTTTTTTTTTGTAATTTAGTTTAGTTAATTTAATTGTATTTTTAGATAGATGTTTGTAGTTTATTTAATTTATTGATAGTGTAGGTGTATTTGTAACTTAGGTTAGGATTTATTTTACAGGTAATTGGGTAATTATTTTAACTAGGTAGATATTAAATAGTTAATAACTATTTAATAGCTATTATACCTAGTTAAAATAATTAACAATTTACCTGTAAAATAAATATTAACCCTAACATAGCTACAATGTAATTATTAATTATATTGTAGCTATCTTAGGGTTTATTTTATAGGTAAGTATTTAGATTTAAATAGGAATATTTTAGTTTATAAATGAATTAGATTAATTTAATATAAATTTAGTTAGGGGTGTTAGGGTTAGATAGAGTTAATATAGTTAATATAAATACTATAGTAACTATATTAACTATATTAACCCTAATATAATTAGGGTTAATATAGTTAATATATATAATGTAATACCTATATTAACTATAATATACTTAGGGTTAATATAGATAATATAGCTGGCGGCGGGGTAGGTAGATTAAATTAGGGGTTAATCATTTTAATAGAGATGGCGGCGGTGTAAGGGGCTTACATTAGGGGTTAATAATATTAATATAGCTGGCGGCGGTATAGGGGGATTAGATTAGGGGTTAATAATTTTTATATAGGTGGCGGCGGTGTAAGGGGTCAGATTAGGGGATAGATAAGGTAGATGACAGCGGTGTAAGGGGTTCTAATTAGGGGATAGATAAGGTAGATGGCGGCGGTTTTCGGGGCTCACAGTAGGGGGTTAGTTTATGTAGATGGCGGCGGGGTCCGGGAGCGGCGGTTTAGGGGTTAATAACTTTATTAGTGATTTCGGGGGGGGGATCGCGGTTGACAGGTAGATAGACATTGCGCATGCGTTAGATGTTAGGTTTATTTTAGAAGATCGCGGTTGACAGGGAGATAGACATTGCGCATGCGTTAGGTTTCTTTTAGCAGCCAGTTTAGGGAGTTACGGGGCTCCAATAGTCAGCGTAAGGCTTCTTACGGCTGCTTTTTGTGGCGAGGTGAAAATGGAGTAAGTTTTCTCCATTTTCGCCACGTAAGTCCTTACGCTGCATATTGGATACCAAACTGCGCTGGTTTGGTATACCTGCCTATAGCCCAAAAAACTACGGGCGACGGCAGAAATATACGCGCGTAACTTCTAGGTTACGCCGTATATGTGATACCAAACCAGCGTAAATATTGGCGTCGCCGGCTTTTGCGGGCGACGATTTTTATCGGATCGACCCCTTGAGCCCTAATAACGTTTGTGTGAAATATTTTTTTTTTAATAGTTTTTTTATTAAGTGGTGTTATTATGAGTGTAACTATACTTTGTAATGTATTTTTGTTGTGTTTTGTGCAACTTTTTTTTTTTTGCGAAACAGTTATAACCAGAGTTCTGAAGTCGTGGTAATCATTCTAGTGTAAATCGCGATTGTGCTCAAGTGATCACATTTACTTTCAACTTTTAATACCAGCAGTAAGCCCGACAAACGCAAACAGTCTTGATAAACCGCTTATCACTCGCACGCAAACATTTGCGCTCCACTAATAATCTTGCCCTTTAAGAGGTAAATTACAGGAAAAGTGCAAAATAATACAGAAAGTATATTGCTAGTTTATTTCTAAAAGGACATGGAAGTCAACATTAAACTCTCAGAGCATGTGATTTTTTAATCCAAATTCTTTGATTTTTAAACAGACTTTTACTTTGAAATGCATACCTAGGCTGGCTCAGAAGCAGCAATGCACTACTGGAAGCTAGCTAGTGATTGGTGTCTATATAGATATGCCCCTTATCATTGGTTTATTTGTTCCCAGCAGTGCATTGAAGCTCTGGAGCTGACTTTTTCTATCGGCTAGATTACGAGTTTTGCGTTATGAGCTGCTCGGTACTAACTTGCAAGTTATTGTCACCGCTCACCTCCCTATAGTTCTGCTATTACAGGTTTGCAAAAACCCGGCGTTAGCAGGCAATAAGTCAGCGTTGAGCAAAATTGAGCTCCATACCGCACTCAAATACCAGCGCTGCTTTGAGCTGGTTTTACGTGCTCGTGCACGATTTCCCCATAGACATCAATGGGGAGAGCCGGCTGAAAAAAAGCCTAACACCTGCAATAAATGAACGTAAAGCTCCGTAACACAGCCCCATTAATTTCCTATGGGGAAAGAAAATGTATGTTTACACCTAACACCCTAACATAAACCCCAAGTCTAAAACCCCTAATCTGCTGCCCCCAACATTGCCGACACCTACATTAAACTTATTAACCTCTAATCTGCCACCCCCGACATCGCCGCCAATGTCGTTGCTACCTACATTACACTTATTAACCCCTAATCTGCCGCCCCAATGTTGTCGCTACCTACCTACACTTATTAACCCCTAATCTGCCACCCCCAACATCGCTGCCACTATACTAAATTTATTAACCCCTAAACCTAACCCTAACACCCACTAACTTTAATATAATTAAAATAAATTACTATGATTACTTAACTAATTTCTATTTAAAACCAAATACTTACCTGTAAAATAAACCCTAAGATAGCTACAATATAACTAATAGCATTGTAGCTATCTTAGGTTTTATTTTTATTTCACAGCTAAGTTTGTATTTATTTTAACTAAGTAGAATAGTTAGTAAATAGTTATTAACTATTTTCTAGCTACCTAGTTAAAATAAATACAAAGTTACCTGTAAAATAAAACCTAACCTGTCTTACACTAACACCTAACATTACACTACAATTAAATAAATTACATTAATTAAATACAATTAACTAAATTACAAAAAAACAAACACTAAATTACACAAAATAAAAAAAGAAATGATCAAATATTTAAACGAATTACACCTAATCTAATAGCCCTATCAAAATAAAAAGCCCACCCAAACCCCCCCCCCCCCAGCCTAAACTAAACTGCCAATAGCCCTTAAAAGGACCTTTTGTGGGGCATTGGTCCAAATAAATCAGCTCTTTTACCTGTAAAAAATAATACAAACAACCCTCAACAGTAAAACCCACAACCCACACAACCAACCCCCCCAAAATAAAATCCTATCTAAAAAACCTAAGCTCCCCATTGCCCTGAAAAGGGCATTTGGATGGGCATTGCCCTTAAATGGGCATTTAGGTCTTTTTCAGCTTAAACCCCTAATCTAAAATTAAAACCCACCCAATAAACCCCTAAAAAAAACCTAACACTAACCCCAAAGATGAACTTACATTTTTTGAAGACCGGACATCCACCCTCAACGAAGCTGGGAGAAGTCATCATCCAAGCGGCAAGAAGTGCTCCACGAAGCCGGGAGAAGTCTTCATCCAAGCGGCAAGAAGTGGTCCTCCAAGCGGGCAGAAGTCTTCATCCAGTCGGCATCTTCTATCTTCATCCTTCTGACGCGGAGCGGCTCCATCTTCAAGCCATCCGGCGTGGAGCATCCTCTTCTTCCGACGGCTCTTCAAGAATGAATTCTCCTTTAAATAACGTAATCTAAGATGGAGTCCCTTGAATTCCGATTGGCTGATAGAATTCTATCAGCCAATCGGAATTAAAGGTGAAAAAATCCTATTGGCTGATGCAATCAGCCAATAGAATTAAGCTTCAATCCTATTGGCTGATCCAATCTGCCAATAGAATTGAGCTTGCATTCTATTGGCTAATTGTAACAGCCAATAGAATGCAAGCTCAATCCTATTGGCTGATTGGATCAGCCAATAGGATTAAAGCTCAATCCTATTGGCTGATTGCATCAGCCAATAGGATTTTTTCACCTTTAATTCCGATTGGCTGATGGAATTCTATCAGCCAATTGGAATTCAAGGGACGCCATCTTGGATGACATAATTTAAAGGAGAATTCATTCTTGAAGAGACGTCGGTAGAAGAGGACGCTCTGTGCCGGATGTCTTGAAGGAGGAGCCGCTCCGTGTCGGAAAGATGAAGATAGAAGATGCTCTCTGGATGAAGACTTCTGCCCGCCTCGAGGACCACTTCTTGCCGCTTGGATGAAGACTTCTCCTGGTTTCGTTGAGGACTTCTTGCCACTTGGATGAAGACTTCTCCCGACTTCGTTGAGGATGGATGTCCGGTCTTCAAAAACTGTAAGTGGATCTTCGGGGGTTAGAGGTTTTTTTAAGGGTTTATTGGGTGGGTTTTAATTTTAGATTAGGGGTTTGGACTGAAAAAGAGCTAAATGCCCTTTTAAGGACAATGCCCAACCAAATGCCCTTTTCAGGACAATGGGGAGCTTAGGTATTTTAGATAGGATTTTATTTGGGGGGTTGGTTGTGTGGGTGGTGGGTTTTACTGTTGGGGGGTTGTTTGTATTATTTTTTTACAGGTAAAAGAGCTGATTTCTTTGGGGCAAAAGGCCTTTTAAGGGCTATTGGCAGTTTAGTTTAGGCTAAGGGGGTTTTTATTTTGGGGGGGCTTTTTATTTTGGATTAGGTGTAATTAGTTTAAATATTTGATAATTTCTTTTTTATTTTGTGTAATTTAGTGTTTTGTTTTTTTTGTAATTTAGTTTATTGTATTTAATTTATGTAATTTTTTTAATTGTAGTGTAAGGTTAGGTGTTAGTGTAAGACAGGTTAGGTTTTATTTAACAGGTAACTTTGTATTTATTTTAACTAGGTAGCTAGTAAATAGTTAATAACTATTTACTAACTATTCTACCTAGTTAAAATAAATACAAACTTAGCTTAGGGTTTATTTTACAGGTAAGTATTTGGTTTTAAATAGGAATTATTTAGTTAATGATAGTAATTTTTATTTAGATTTATTTTAATTATATTAAAGTTAGTGGGTGTTAGGGTTAGACTTAGGGTTAGGTTTAGGGGTTAATAACTTTAGTATAGTGGCTGTTATTTTGATGGCAGCAGATTAGGGGTTAATAACAGTAATGTAGGTTGCGGCTATGTTAGGGACAGCAGATTAGGGGTTAATAAAATTTAACTAGTGTTTGTGATGCGGGAGTGCGGCGGTTTAGGTGTTAATATGTTTGTTATAGTGGTGGCGATGTCCGGAGCGGCAGATTAGGGGTTAATAATTTATTTTAGTGTTTGCGATGCGGGAGGGCCTCAGTTTAGGAGTTAATAGGTAGTTTATGGGTGTAAGTGTACTTGTGACACTTTAGTTATGAGTTTTATGTTACAGCTTTGTAGCGTAAAACCCATAACTTCTGACTTTCAGTTTACGGTATGGATCTTGACGGTATAGGCTGTACCACTCACATTTTGGCCGGACAGGCAAACTCGTAATACCGGCGCTATGGAAGTCCCATTGAAAAAGGACTTTTTGAAAGCTGCGGTAGTTACGTTGCGTTACGGCCAAAAAAGTGTGCCTGCAAGACTCGTAATACCAGCAGTAGTGAAAAAGAGCCATAATGCTGCTTTTTCACTCATAACGCAAAATTAGTAATCTTGCCGTATGTGTTTGGGGTTAAACACCTAGTTATATAGCTATATACAAACATAAGTGCAATAAAAAAATGCACTAATACATTTATTTATTTTTGCACTTTTATGGTAACTAAATAGTATTAAACATTTTATGCAACAATTTTGAGTTTGGGCGGCTTCAAAATTAAATTTGCATACTATCCCTTAACATGAAAACATATATGGGAAAATAAAAAAAACAAACCTTTTATACTTAAAACTCCCATTTTCTATGTATTTTTATCATCTGCACATTAACCCCTTAATGACCAACGACGTGCAGGTTACGTTCTCCAAAAAAATGTCCTTAACGACCAAGGACGTACCCTGTACGTCGTTGGTCTTTGAAAGCAGTGGAAGCGATCCTGATCGCTTCCAGCTGCTTTCATGTTATTGCAGTGATGCCTCGATATAGAGGCATCCTGCAATAACTTTTTTAAGCAGTCCGATGCAGAGAGAGACACTCTGTGGCCCTCTCTGCATCGGCTATTGATGGCTATGATCTTTGGTGGGTGGGAGCGTGTCCAGGGAGGCGAGTGTGCGGCCATCAGTAGAGGAGGGGGGCGGGATCGCGTTTGGGTGCGCGTGCACAGGAGCGGGTGCGCGCGTGCACGTGTAAAACTGGCCAAAAGTTTGAAGTGGAAGAGGCACAAGGTGGGACTCAGTGGGAGAGAGGGTGGGAATAAAAAATATTAATGATCTGGGAGAGGGTGGGGGGTTGGGTGTTAAGGGGGTAAGCTACACTACAGAAAAACTTAAAATAAACATTTGATTTAAAACTGGGTACTGGCAGACAGCTGCCAGTACCCATTATGGTGCACAATAAGGCATAGGAGGGGGGTAGAGAGCTGTTTGGGGGGGGGGATCAGAGAGGTTGGGGCTAAGGGGGGGTCCTACACAGCAGATTTTTTTTTTTTTAAAAAAAAAACAAAAAGAAAAACTTTTGTTTTAGTACTGGCAGACTTTCTGCCAGTACTTAAGATGGCGGGGACAATTGTGGGGTGGGGGAGGGAAGAGAGCTCTTTGGGAGGGATCAGGGGGTGTGATGTGTCAGGTGGGAGGCTGATCTCTACACTAAAGCTAAAATTAACCCTGCAAGCTCCCTATAAGCTACCTAATTTACCCCTTCACTGCTAGCCATAATACACGTGTGATGCGCAGCAGCATTTAGCGGCCTTCTAATTACCAAAAAGCAACGCCAAAGTCATATATGTCTGCTATTTTTGAACAAAGTGGATCCTAGAGAAGCATTTACAACCATGTGTGCCATCATTGCACAAGCTGTTTGTAAATAATTTCAGTGAGAAACATAAAATTGTGAAAAATCTAGCGTTTTTTTTTTTCAATTTGATCGCATTTGGCGGTGAAATGGTGGCATGAAATATACCAAAATGTGCCTAGATCAATACTTGGGGTTGTCTACTGCACTACACTAAAGCTAAAATTAACCCTACAAGCTCCCTACATGCTCCCTAATTAACCCCTTCACTACTGGGCATAATACATGTGTGGTGCACAGTGGCATTTAGTGGCCTTCTAATTACCAAAAAGCAATGCCAAAGCCATATATGTCTGCTATTTCTGAACAAAGGGGATCCCAGAGAAGCATTTACAACCATTTATGCCATAATTGCACAAGTTGTTTGTAAATAATTTCAGTGAGAAACCTAAAGTTTGTGAAAAAAATTGTGAAAAAGTGAACAATTTTTTTTTATTTGATGGCATTTGGCGGTGAAATGGTGGCATGAAATATACCAAAATGGTCCTAGATCAATACTTTGGGATGTCTTCTAAAAAAAATATATATATACATGTCAAGGGATATTCAGGGATTCCTGAAAGATATCAGTGTCCCAATGTAACTAGCGCTAATTTTGAAAAAAAGTGGTTTTGAAATAGCAAAGTGCTACTTGTATTTATGGCCCTATAACTTGCAAAAAAAGCAAAGAACATGTAAAAATTGGGTATTTCTAAACTCAGGACAAAATTTAGAAACTATTTAGCATGGGAGTTTTTTGGTGGTTGTAGATGTGTAACAGATTTTGGGGATCAATGTTAGAAAAAGTGTGTTTTTTTCCATTTTTTTCCTCATATTTTATATATTTTTTTTATAGTAAATTATAAGATATGATGAAAATAATGGTATCTTTAGAAAGTCCATTTAATGGCGAGAAAAACGATATATAATATGTTTGGGTACAGTAAATAAGTAAGAGGAAAATTACAGCTAAGCTCAAATAACGCAAAAATGTAAAAATAGCCTTTGTCCCAAACGGACAGAAAATGGAAAAGTGCTGTGGTCATTAAGGGGTTAACCCCTTAACGACCGAGGACGTGCAGGGTACGTCCTCAAAAAAAAGGCAGTTAATGCCTGAGGACGTACCCTGCACGTCCTCGGTGTGGAAAGCAGCTGGAAGCGATCCTGTTTGCTTCCAGCTGCTTTCCGGTTATTGCAGTGATGCCTCGATATGGAGGCATCCTGCAATAACCTTTTGAAGCCATCCGGTGCAGAGAGAGCCACTCTGTGGCCCTCTCTGCACCGGAGATCGGTGGCTTCCTTCGTTGGTGGGTGGGAGCATTACCGGGAGGCGGGTGGCGGCCATCGATGGCCCTGGAGATGTGGAGGGGGGCGGGATAGTGGGCAGGGATGCCCGGGGGCGCGCACGGACGCGCGCGCGTGCACGGGAGGGCGGGGGCGGGCGCGTGCACGGGGAGGGAGCGGGTGGGAACCGCTACACTACAGAAAAAGGTGCAATCAGTTTAAAATAACTGAAAAAAAAAACAATCAATGAGGTGGTTGGGGTTTGTGGTGGTGGGGGGGGGGGGTTTGGGGAAGCTACACTACAGAAAAAAAAAACTTAAGAAAAAAAAGCACTTTTTTGTATAAGCTGGGTACTGGCAGACAGCTGCCAGTACCCAAGATGGCCCCAATAAGGCAGATAGGGAAGGTTACAAAGCTGTTTTGGGGGGGATCAGGGAGGTTGGAGGCTAAGGGGGGTCCTATACAGCAGAATAATTATTATTTTTTTAAAAAAAAAAAACCTATACCCCCCAAAAAGCTTTTATTTTAGTACTGGCAGACTTTCTGCCAGTACTTAAGATGGCGGGGACAATTGTGGGGTGGGGGAGGGAAGGGAGCTGTTTGGGAGGGATCAGGGGGTCTGATGTGTCAGGTGGGAGGCTGATCTCTACACTAAAGCTAAAATTAACCCTGCAAGCTCCCTACAAACTTCCTAATTAACCCCTTCACTGCTAGCCATAATACACGTGTGATGCGCAGCAGCATTTTGCGGCCTTCTAATTACCAGAAAGCAACACCAAAGTCATATATATCTGCTATTTCTGAACAAAGGGGATCCCAGAGAAGCATTTACAACCATTTGTGCCATAATTGCACAAGCTGTTTGTAAATGATTTCAGTGAGAAACCTAAAATTGTGAAAAATTTAACGTTTTTTTTTTATTTGATCGCATTTGGCGGTGAAATGGTGGCATGAAATATACCAAAATGGGCCTAGATCATTACTTTGGGTTGTCTACTACACTACACTAAAGCTAAAATTAACCATACAAGCTCCCTACAAGCTCCCTAATTAACCCCTGCACTGCTGGGCATAATACACGTGTGGTGCGCAGCGGCATTTAGCGGCCTTCTAATTACCAAAAAGCAATGCCAAAGCCATATATGTCTGCTATTTCTGAACAAAGGGGATCCCAGAGAAGCATTTACAACCATTTGTGCCATAATTGCACAAGCTGTTTGTAAATAATTTCAGTGAGAAACCGAAAGTTTGTGAAAAAATTTGTGAAAAAGTGAACGATATTTTGTATTTGATCGCATTTGGCGGTGAAATGGTGGCATGAAATATACCAAAATTGGCCTAGATTAATACTTTGGGATGTCTTCTAAAAAAAAATATATACATGTCAATTGATATTCAGGGATTCCTGAAAGATATTAGTGTTCCAATGTAACTAGCGCTAATTTTGAAAAAAAGTAGTTTGGAAATAGCAAAATGCTACTTGTATTTATGGCCCTATAGCTTTCAAAAAAAGCAAAGAACATGTAAATATTAGGTATTTCTAAACTCAGGACAAAATTTAGAAACTATTTAGCATGTTTTTTTTTTGGTGGTTGTAGATGTGTAACAGATTTTGGGGGTCAAAGTTAAAAAAAGTGTGTTTTTTTCCATTTTTTCCTCATATTTTATATTTTTTTTTATAGTAAATTATAAGATATGATGAAAATAATGGTATTTTTAGAAAGTTAATTTAATGGCGAGAAAAACGGTATATAATATGTGTGGGTACAGTAAATGAGTAAGAGGGAAATTACAGCTAAACACAAACACCGCAAAAATGTAAAAATAGCCTTGGTCCCAAACGGACAGAAAATGGAAAAGTGCTGTGGTCATTAAGGGGTTAAAGGGACACTGTACCCAAATTTTTTCTTTTGTGATTCAGATAGAGCATGACATTTTAAGCAACTTTCTATTTTATTCCTATTATCAAATTTTCTTCATTCTCTTGGTATCTTTATTTGAACTAAAAGAATGTAAGTTTAGATGCCGGCCCATTTTTGGTGAACAACCTGGGTTGTCCTTGCTGATTGGTGGATAAATTCATCCACCAATAAAAAAGTGCTGTCCAGAGTACTGAAACAAACAAAAAATGTAGATGCCTTCTTTTTCAAATAAAGATAGCAAGAGAACAAAGAAAAATTGCCAATAGGAGTGAATTAGAAAGTTGCTTAAAATTGCATGCTCTATCTGAATCACAAAAGAAAAAAATTGGGTTCAGTGTCCCTTTAACATAGACTTATTTTTTTATTTTTTTCTGTAAATCTTTTTTTTTTTTGGATAAAAAATGACTTCCACATTAATTAAAAAGTAGCTTTTAAAAGCTGTTTGTACTCAAGTGGATTGGAAACTCCCTTCTTCACTTTCTTATTTGTTTCGTTTTTCTCTTCCTGTTTACTGGTTTTCGTTCCCAGCATATTCAGTAAAATAATAACAATTTTTTCCCACCAGGGAGTAGTTGCCTGTGCTGTAAGTAGAAAATGGAAAGAACAGTCTTCCAAAATAACCTGGTCACAGAGCAGCCTCTTATGTAATCTAAGTGCTTTGTTTAACAACTAGTGCAGCAAGAGGTTTTGTCATGTTTATTGACATTTTGCTTTATTTTTTTATTCCTTGGTTTTGTTGCTGGAAACCCTTTTGTAGTATATAATGTATGCTATATTACAATATATTTTAACAAGCTTAAAAAGACATAATAGTGCAGTAAGAAAATGCTCAAAATTGTTACTTGCATATAACCCTTGCAAAGGGGTTAAACACATAGTTAAAATGCACTATTTGGAGCTGTTTGATGATTGCTACACACATATGCCTCTTATCATTGGCTCACCAGATGCATTCATCCTAGGGTTGCCATCTTTTATGGAAAAGATACGCATTAGCATACATTTGCATAAATAATTATACAGCATAAATTAGAAACTAACGCTGCTAGGGCTGATTTTAAGTGATCATCGGTTTATAATTAGATTATAACACTAAGAAGAAGCTTCACTATGATAGCATGTTTATTTCTGTTTTTTATCTTTATTTTCAACTTTGACCTAAGCATTAAAAATATCAGCCATGCTGGCAAAGTACTGGCTGGATGGAAACCCTATTTCAGGCAGCTTCCCTTAGTGCATTGTCACATTCTGGGACATTGCCTGATTTACTTATGAGTCTGCCTAGGTATACTTTGCAACAAAGGATACTAAGGGAACAAAGTCAATTTGATTGCCCACTTAATAATGGAAATGGGTAGAGAGGTTCTCTGGTTCTAATGCCAAAGGGGGTAAGTAGCGCAGCAATGGGCAGCATTTTTTAACATATATGTATATGAATATTTACATATATATTTATGTGTTCATATGTGTTCATATGTGTATATACACATATTAGCACATAAATATATACTGTATGTATATAATCATATACATATATTTTATATTGCAGTCTATGGAAACACACAGTTCCCATAGACCGCAATGTAAAGGTACTTTTCAGTGCTGGTTTTTTTTTTCTAATACCTCATTTCCACCAACTTTAAAGTCCCAAAACTGCCTAGTGCAGTTATGTTTTATTTAAAAAATGGTACTTTATTTTTTTTATTAAAAAACTATAATGCGGGCATTTGGGGCACTTTTAGAAAATTAACCAGAGATCTAATCTCTGGTTAATTTTTGGAGTGCTAATTGCTACCACAAGCTCGTTGTAGCAAGAACCAGCCACTTGTAATGGCTGGTTAATCATCACGCGCCCACAAACGGGCAAATAATGTAGTGCTCCACTTGTAATCTATCCCTTAGATGGCTATCAAATTATCACCATGGCAACACTGATCACCTGATATCACAGAATGTGCATATGGAACAATATCGGGGTAGCGTATCTTTTCTGTTGCCTCTAAATCAAATAGAGGGACATACAACCACTTATTTTAAAATGACAATCCTCCATTTTCAAATCAGTGGTCTTTCATCCATCCAGCTGACATATTAAAAAAAATATTCATTCTATCTTATTGTTTACCATTTATGCTATAAAAAATTGTTGAAAAAAATGTTGTTTTCTACATTTCATATACCATACAGGGGGTATTTCTGTAAACTAAACATAAAAAAAAAACCAAGCCCAATTGAAGAAGGACTTGTGTGAGTATCTCACAGAGAAAAAGAAAAGACTAAGGGGCCGAATTATCATTGTGCGAGCGGACATTATCCGATATTGCGGATCATGTCCGCTGCACATCGATAAATGCCGACAGCATACGCTCTCGGCATTTATCATTGCACCAGCAGTTCTTGTAAACTGCTGGTGCAAGGTCGCCCCCTGCAGATTCGCGGCAATGTCTGTCCACGGCCTCAGAGCAGGTGGACAGGTTATGGAGCAGCAATCTTTAGACCGCTGCTTCATAACTTGTGTTTCACGTGAAACACGGGGCTCCATACGGACATATATTCATACGGAGCTTGATAAATATGCCCCTAAAGCTGTTTAAATATAGCTTTAACACTGGTTAAAATATAAAATATGTTGAATTCAATCAATATAATACTTGTGGGCTAAACTATCTCAAGTGGTCCAACATAGGTTGCTTGACCATTTTTCAAGGAACAATCTACACTAAAATTGTTATTGTTTAAAAATATAGATTTCGCCTTTACTACCCATTCTCCAGCTTTGCACAACCAACATGGTTATATTAATATACTTTATAATATTTAAACCTCTAAATTTCTGCCTGTTTCTAAACCACTATAGACAGCCTCTTATCACATGCTTGTTTACTTGCTTTTCACAACAGGGGAGTGCTAGTTCACGTGGGCCATATAGATAACATTGTGTTCACGCCCAAGGAGTTATTTAAGATTAAGCACAACATAGTACTAAATGCAAGTCAATAGATAATAAATAAAAAGTCATGTGATCAGGGGGCTGTCAGAAGATGCTTAGATACAAGGTAATCACAGAGGTAAAAAATATACTAATATAACTGTGTTGGTTATGCAAAACTGGGGAATAGGTATAAAGTTATTATATATCTTTTAAAACAATAGAATTATATTGTAGACTGTCCCTTTAATTCTCCTTTTTTAAGAGATTACTTCTATTTGTTGGTATTGCAAAGCCACCAGTTTTTTATTTTACTTGGTTTAACCATGGCAGCCATCTTTGCGTCATGGCATACTGATGTTTACAGAAACTTCAATATCTTAGCTCAGGATAGTCTTAGCACCTTGGAACAAAACTGATCTCTAGATCACATTATGAGGTACATGTACATACTGTATATAAACATTGTGAACATTCTTGATCCTTTGACTTAGAATTTAAGTTTCAATGTAAAGATGAAAATCGTTAGGGTCAATTTATAATGGGAAGGGTTTGAGTCTCAGTCCTAAATTGTTTAGGACTTAGTTAATGTGTTGGCTGCATTCTTGTGTGTTAGATGCTAGGAGCTGAAGTGTGTTAGTTTCAAGCGATGAGGGAATAGATTTTATGCAAATATGGCAATACAGTGTTCACTTGGGTGTTTTACAAATGAACAGTGTCATAAACAGAGTTGTGGTGTTGTTTCTCCTGAGATAAAAGCAGTAAGTAACTAGAGATCAGAAGAAAGGGATTTACTGTGTTCAAGGGTAGGATGTGATGTTACATAAGTCTGTAAGTACCATGAAAACAAAAAAATCTATATAACTATCATCACCTATAGGGTAACAATTCTTGTAATCCCTTGGGATATAACATCAAACTTATTACAAAAGGACTGTGAGGAATTTGATTAGAGCACATATCTAATGAAAATAACTATCCTCTAAAATGTGTCCCTTGTAGGTCACTGTGTCTCACCTGCTACAAAAACATGTTTGTGATTGAAAAAGAATCATGTATGGAGCAGAGAGAGAACTGTGGTCTAAGCTTCTCTTTAGAAGGTTGACTCTGTGCTGCTTTTGGAGTATCCCCTGCTTCAAAGATTGTAAGATAAGTGCAGATAAAAGACAGAGTGCTTCGAGAACTAAAGTAGGAAGTATTTCTGAAACTTTGAAAATAAACCTGTAAAAATTGTTTGATGAGATGATTCCTGCAGAGTATAACCGTGCCAAAACTATGTCAACAGAGGAATATGACAGATTAATTGAGGCTCATAAAGAAAAGTGCACCATAGCAAAAAAAGAAGACAAAGTTAAAATGTCTCAGAACTGCAGATGAAACTAAGCAGAACACTAGTGAAGGTACAGGGGATCCTTCCAAGACAGGAAAGGTTATCTATTTTTATGATGAATCTGCAAGCAAATATAAAAACAAGGAGAATATTGCCAATCTGTTTAATCATGAGAATGACTTTGGTATGAAAGCTAAATAGAACATTTTCTCAGCGTCCCATGGCAAAAATGCATGTGACAGGTTGGAGGAACAGCTAAACGGGAAACAACAAAAGCCAGTTGGCAGAGGACAACAATGGGTCAAATCCTCCCCACTGAAGATATGTTCCTCTTTAGCAACAAGAAGATTAAGGAGGTTACATACATCTATGTCAAAACAAGGAAGTAACTGAATTTCAGGAACTGAAACTCAAGGACAGGTTTGATAAGTGTGACAGAATTCCAGGTACAATAAAATGTCACAGTTTTGAGGCAGTATCAGATGCTTATTTACATCTGCATTGGAAATTTTTGCAGAACATGCAGTGATAAAATTTGTGCATCTGATTCTACGGAATAATGGCTAGGTCGCTTATCTCTATGATGACCACTGGTGGTTAGGCTTGATTGAGGACATCAGTGAGGAAAACTGTGATATTTTTGTAAAACCTGGACCAAGAATATCATTCAAGATATCTACTGTAGACAAAGCTTGAGTTCCCATGAACAATCTTCTCAGAAAACTAATACCATCTTAGTTGACTACGGCTACCATAAGCTCCCACAACATTTCCGAGAGACTCAGTGAGGAAATTTCACAGCTTCATTAAAACATGTAACTATAAATTGTGGGGTGTAAATCAAAAACATTATTAGTGTAATATACTGTTCATGTTCATGGCTTTTCTCCAGATTGCTACTAGCCCTTGCTCTGTGACTAGTAGTAACTCAAAGAAAAAAACAAAAAAAACATGTTTTTTTACAGCAGAATGCTACTATAGAGGACTTTTAGCTGTAAAAAATAATGTTCCTATCTGGTCCCCCACCAGATATAATTAATCGGAAATTGAGGGGAAATGTTAAAAAATCACCCCCATAAAAAAGGGGAAGCCTCAAACCTGAAATTTTCTGCATGCACACTATACTTACCTAGGTACCCCCTAAATTTAGGACTAAAACCTGAACTCTTACCTTTATAAATTGACTCTAAAAGAGGAACGTTAGGCGATTTTCAACATTACATTAGGACTTAAGTTCCAAGGATCAAGAAAGGGCAACATATTTATATGTGTACATGTACCTTGTAATGTAATCTAGAGATCAATTTTTGTTCCAAAGAGCTAGGACCATCCTGATTTGAGATATTAAGGTTTTGCATAATCATCTGTATAACCAAAATTTGTCATGCGCCATGACACAAAGATGGCTGCCATAGTTAAACCAAGTAAAATTAAAGGGACATAATACTCATATGCTAAATCACTTGAAACTGATGCAGTATAACTGTAAAAAGCTGACAGGAAAATATCACCTGAGCATCTCTATGTAAAAAAGGAAGATATTTTACCTCACAATCTCCTCAGCTCAGCAGAGTAAGTTCTGTGTAAAAAGTTATACTCAACTGCTCCCAGCTGCAGGTAAAAATAAAATAAAAAAAAAATGAAGAAATGAACAGCAGCCAATCAGCATCAGCAGTGCTGAGGTCATGAACTTTTACTGTGATCTCATGATATGACTTGACTCTCATGAGATTTCATAGTAAGCTTCCTTTACCTGATTGGTGAAATAATATGAGAGTGCACGATGCTCATCCCTTCAGATGTCCTAGGACAGACACACTAAAATGCTGCTTAGAAATCCTTTACAATGGGAGGTGGCTACTGAGGAACTTTTGAAGTAAAATATCTTTCTTTTTACATAGAGATGTTCAGGAGATATTTTCTAGTCAGCTTTTTACAGCTATGCTGCATCACTTTCAAGTGTTTAAACATTTGGGTATTATGGCCCTTTAAATAAAAAAAAAACTGGTGCTTTTGCAATACAAATACATCGAGGTAACCACTCAAAAAATAGAAAAAGTAAAAATGTTCAAGCATCCAACTTTACAATTATTGGACCACTTGAGATGGTCTGACCTTGTATATATTTTTCTTTTTCTACTTTTAAAACAGATATTATTTATAAACACAAATGTATCATTAGTGATAAATTTGTAATGCAATTATTATTTGGGTATATAGTTTCTCTATGTGCAATATTAGTTTCATTGAAGTGTATTAATTTGACATTATTATTATAGTGTTATTAACTTATTAAACGTCTATTATGCTGATTTACATTATTTGATACTTTTATTGTTATAATTAAATAGGTTGTTTTATACATTTAATGAAAAGTAACTATTTAATTCTGTTAACATTTTTATATCCACTTAAAAGTCTAGGTTGGATAATAAAGGATGTCATATATTCATATATTGTAGATTCATCCTAGTTTAAACGTTCTTTCAATGTTAAACACTGATTTGCAAGTGCTTATCTGATTGGCTTACTAAACTGGATGAACTTTGATGTTATTAGTTATTGTGTAGATTGGCAAAAAAATTTGAAGATTTGGAGTGTAAAGTTCTAAAAGTTATGAATGTTTAAAGGGATGTGATACCCACAATGTTTTAGCAATTGAAAGTGATGCAGCATAGCTATACAAATCTGACTAGAAAATATCAACTGAACATCTTTATGTAAAAAAGGAAGATATTGTACCTCAAAATGTCCTCAGTAGTCACATCCAAATTGAAAGGGGACTTTAAGCAGCCAATCAGGAGCATAATAGGCAACCCCAAATGTGAAAAAAAACATAATGCGCAGCTGATTTGCTGCACAAATTGTAATCTTGCCCAAAGTGTGCACATAGTGCTACAGTATATTTCATGCAACCATTGTGTGCACTATTTATCTGTCCATAACTTTCCTCAGCAGAATAGCATTAAATTGAAGAAAAAGGGGAGAAATTAATATTAAGTGTATTGCAAAGGGCCAGATTACAAGTGGCGCACAAACGTTTGCACGCAAGCAATATATGGTTTTCGCGATCGTTTGTGCACAGGTTAAATTGCGTTAGTATTGTAAACAGGCTCGTAGGGTTAGCTCATCCTCAGAGCTGTGGTTAACGTTTTCACGAAACAAAAAAGTGTTACAAAACACATTAAAAAAAAACATTACAAAGTGCAGTTGCACTCATAATTACACTATTTAATACAAATTATTTCTAAAAAAATATTGCACAAAAAAGTTTGCACAAAACAAGGCTTAAAGATATGAGGGCCCATATTTATCGAGCTCCGTACGTCACAAAGACCGCTGCTCCATAACCTGTCCGCCTGCTCTGAGCAGGCGGACAGACATCGCCGGAAATCAACCCGATCGAGTACGATGCAGGGGGCGGCGTTGCACCAGCAGCTCTTGTGAGCTGCTGGTGCAAGGCTGAATATGGCAAGCTTATTGCTCGCCGTATTCTGCGAGGTCTGGCGGATCTGATCCGCAATGTCGGATCAGGTCCGCCAGACCTTGATGAATAGAGCCCGAGGTCTCAGGTGTTGGGAAAAAAAGGCTGCAGAAGGCTTTCACATTGAGATTTTTACATATACATGTCTAAAGATGTATGTATATAACCTACAGTAGCACTCCACAGACAACCTGCAGCAGCACTCCACACCACAGACAACCTGCAGCAGCACTCCACAGACAACCTGCAGCTACTACACTTCACAGACAACCTGCAGCAGCACTCCACAGACAACCTGTAGCAGCACTTCACAGACAACCTGCAGCAGCACTCCACAGACAACCTACAGTAGCACTCCACAGACAAACCTGCAGCAGCACTCCACAGACAACCTGCAGTAGCACTCCACAGACAACCTGCAGCAGCACTCCACAGACAACCCTGCAGCAGCACTCCACAGACAAACCTGCAGCAGCACTCCACAGACAAACCTGCAGCAGCACTCCACAGACAAACCTGCAGCAGAACTCCACAGACAAACCTGCAGCAGCACTCCACAGACAAACCTGCAGCAGCACTCCACAGACAACCTGCAGCAGCACTCCACACAACCTGCAATAGCAGTCCTCTGGCAACCTGCAGTAGCACTCCACAGACAAACTGCAGTAGCACTGCACAGACAAACTGCAGTACCACTGCAAAGACAACCTACAGTAGCACTCCACAAACAACCTTCAGTAGCACTCCAGACACAACCTACAGTAGCACTCTACAGACAGCTTACAGTAGCACATCCCACAGGCAACCTACAGTAGCACACCACAGACAATCTGCAGTAGCACTCTCAGACAACCTGCAGTAGCACTCCACAGACAACCTGCAGCAGCACTCCACAGACAACCTGCAGTAGCACTCAACAGCCAATGTTTGAAACAGTTGTTTGATGCAAAAGGTGAGGCCAAATCCGGCTCAACCATGGTACCAAGTGGGTCCAATGGACCACCAGGCAGCATATTGGACCAGGGGGAGCACTTTAGTGACTGAGTCTGTCATTGTCAGATCAAGACCAGTCCTGTTCTGTGTCTCTATGGAGTGAAGTCACAGGCTGCCCAGCAGCATAACCTCATCATGCACAAAGACACTGAACCGGTCAGAGGGGCGACATTCAAGGTGGGACAAGTGCATCTCTTCCCTAACTCCTTCCTTGTGCATAAGCATTGGTTGCATGTTGCATGCAGATAGGCAGGCAGGCGTAGTAATGTCAGCAGCCATGCTAGTAGGTTGATATGTTAATCATTAATGTTAATACTGGGGTGGTGTCATTTCAATCTCTGACTAAGGCAGCACAATAAACCGCCCATGAGTGAGACATTGTAAAACATATTTGCATATCTTTACCCAGAATGGCATTGTCCCGTGTAAGCTCTGCTAGCTAATTTGTTTGGATGTCCCTAATAAATAAGGGGTCACTTGTCCTTCTAGCACACTGGTTTTCAAACCTCAATTACCTTGGGTGAGAGTAGGTGAAATAATGTTTACTAATCAGCTGATTATTTCACCTGTGCTCTGGTTCAGATATACTCAAAATGTGGCCTCTTAGGGAGGACAGGCTTGAAAACCAGTGCTCTAGCAAAAACATTGTGGGGGGGGGGATACTGTCATAGACCCCTTTCCCCTCTAGTTAAATAGCATATTTATGTACAGTTTCAGGTGATCACCAATTTTATAGTGATCACCTGCATCTTAAGGAGCATGCAACCCCTCATTTGAAAGGGCAGACTCCCTCTTTCTCCTTTTGTCCCTATGGGCTGAATAATATTTTTACAGGATAAAGTAGAGCAATACTGATGGTGAATTTATGAAACCCAGAGGCTGAAATTAATTTGAAAGCCACTAATATGCAGAAATGCAGTCACTACAAAAATGTCAAGCTCCTGCTCTGTATCATACGTGCTAACCCATAGTGCACAATACAGCTGTATAAAAACCCAAAAATGGGGCTGATCCAAGAATGCACGGCATTTCTGTCACAGTGTGGGGACACTATCTATGCTCCAAGTTTAATGGGCCTAATGTGAAGATGTTGGAGCTTGTAAAAGGTTAATTAAGAGAACTGGTCTGTGGGAGAGTGCATGAGGAAATATAATAGCATAATGAGTAGTAAACCATCCTGTTTTAATTATGCCCAGCATTCTAATGTTGTTTTTAAGTTCTGATTATCCTTTGTAAAATATATAACCAATAACATCACGTTATTACTCTTTCTTTTGTGAAACAACATTAGCAATTAGCACATTATTTATTTTTTTTGTATTTTATCTGGATACACTCTCTTTAGAGATCTATGTTTTCTCAACTGCAATGTGTCCAGTAATTTCTTTTCATTAGAGGTTAATCTCTTAGCTCTAAGCATTTGTTCTTTCAGCATACAATTAATGAGATGTCTAGGGGTACAAACTAGTGAATCTCAATAAAGCTTTCCTATCTGTCTATTTTCTGTGCAGTCCTATATGTGTTTAACATCCATTAAAATAAATAACCTCTTCACTCCTTTTTGTCAAGTCAACATTTTTAATCCCCATACCGGCAAAAATAAATGCATATGAAGGTCTTGTATTTATCTCCATGTTTCTGAAACATGGGTGGGTTAGGGTCTCTGCCCTGATTATATAGATGCTTAAATGCATTATCATAGACTGGGGCTTCATGTCACTCCTACTAAGCCCGGACTGGCCATAGGGCATACAGGGCAAATGCCCGGTGGGCCCGGGGCTCCTTATGTGGGCCTTGTTGCTATATAAAGGCCCCACCCTCTCTTAATATGGGTAACATTAGGAAAGCTGTTTACATTATGAATATTTTGTAAAGCAGAAAGTACAATTTCTGCCTTCCTGTTAAGCAGAGGTGCTGCAGAATGAAAGTTCTGGTCCTATTATGGCTACCTAGCTGACAGAAGTCTAACTGATTTGGGCTGCTCCGCGAGGCATCTTCTGAATAAAATAATGATACTCATACTGAAATAGAAACATAAAATAATATGAAGAGTGTACCCCATTCATACCCTCTTCATGGAGTATATTAGTAAACAGACTTGACATGACATTGTAACCATATATCCAAAAAAATATCTATACCTATCCTTAAAGGGACATTGAACCTAGCATTAAATTCTCCATACATTGTTTTATTATGCATACTAAAATTATGCAGTTTACTATTATTCTTTATTTTGTTTGCTTGTTTGGTGTTTTATCTGTTGTGCATTTTTACTCTGCCTTCAGAGAAGGTGCAGTGCATTCTACTGATTTCAGAAACCTGACCATGCAACATTCTACAACAGTGATTGCTGTAATCTTTAAATTAAACCAGCTTTAATGAAACCAGCATCATGTATAACCCAAAAAATTAAGTGTGAATAATCCTATAAATAATGCTTAATAATAATAATAATGCTTAATAATTAATGTTTTAATATTTGCTTATAAAAATAGAATTAGTAACCTCCTCTGCCTGCCCCATCAGCTTTCTGTCTTTTCTACTCTGTCATGCCACAGAGTCTAACTGAGGTGCATTGCACAATGATTATCAAAAGGTAATGCCACGCATGTGCACAAACACCTGTCCCCAGCACAGCTCAGCAAACTGTGAATTGCAGTGTGTATATCTACAGCATTACAATACAAAGTTTACATTGTTTCAGTGTGCTGTGTGCAAGGAAACCCCTGAGACACAAAGTGAGCTAGATAAAAGAACCAAACAGTACGTTACATGAAAAGGGCACCATTCCACTCAGACTAGCCCATTAATACTCAGCTTTTACACGCTGTAACCTGAGAATCACAATGCTGAGCACATTATTATTCACTGTTCACATAAGTAACAGAGCTGCTAGTTACTAATGTACATGTAACGAACAGCAAACCGCTTTCCTGTCCGAGCAAGCGTCTTCTCAGTTTCATATGAAGTGCTGTTATTCGAAATGTACAAGCTGGGAATCAATTGCTTAGAGGCTCAGCTCACCACAAGCCCTTATTGATGCACTGAACGTTAACACAGTGTTTCAACAAAGGCCACGGGTAAGAGAGCAATGAGACTAAACTTAGCAGTTGAACCGTCTCTAATGCTTTAATCAGCCTCTTCAAAACAAACAACAATTAAGTACTAGAAAGTTACTAAGTTTATCAATTTTAATATCAAAGAAAGGCATACCTTTGAAATATGTTTAGTCTCGCTATCCAGATGAATGCAATTTGCATAAATTACTTAATGCAGATATGCTGAAAGCAGAGGTTTCCAGGATAAAGGTAATATAAGTCAGACAGTCCTGGGTCAAGGCCTCACAACAACAGTACAAAATCATTAAAACAGTTGCAGAGTCAAATAAAAAGTCATACTAGTAATCCAAATAGTAATTGCCAGAATAGGAGCTATCAACTCAATATACAAGCAACCACATGCTACAGACACAGAGCTAATATATACTACTGCAATTAAGGCCTAATTGATCTTTTGGTCTCCTTAAAGGTACAGTACACCTAACTGCAGCAGAGACAGAAATCACTATTTTAGCCAAATGCCTGTATGTATGGTGTGTCTGTTCCTAGCATGCACAAGCAGAAGAGGGAGAGAAAGGGGAGTGGAGCTCTTCTCATGCTGCTGTCCAAGACTAGAAGAAGTTACAAAAGTATATGGTGCGGCTGTGGATTAGTAGCAATGTTCAGCACTAATTTTATTAAAATCATTTACTCAAAATAGATTTAATGTGGTAGCACTATTCAATAAGGAGTCCTTTCCTTAGATGCCTTATACGTTGACCTTTTATTTAATGTTTTATTGCCAATTTAATGCAGGTGCTAGTTTATATATCTACTCAACTGATTACAGCAAAGCAAAATATACACTTAAAGGGACACTGAACCCAATTTGTTTTTCTTTCATGATTCAGATAGAACATGCAATTTTAAGCAACTTTCTAATTTACTCCTATTATCAATTTTTATTCGTTCTTTTGCTATCTTTATTTGAAAAAGAAGGCATCTAAGCTAAGGAGCCAGCACATTTTAGGTTCAGCACCATGGACAGCACTTGCTTATTAGTGCTGTCCAATCTGCAAGGACAACCCAGTTGTTCACCAAAAATGAGCTGGCATCTAAACTTACATTCTTGCTTTTCAAATAAACATACCAAGAGAATTAAGAAAATTTGATAATAGGAGTAAATTAGAAAGTTGCTTAAAATTGCATGCTCTATCTGAATCACAAAAGAAAAAAATTGGGTTCAGTGTCCCTTTAAGTGGCTTTTCAAGGGGTATGTCTGTGGCCTTCTCTGAGACAAACACACAGTGCACATTTCACTGACTATAGGATAGTTTTATAAGCTTAAATAAAAAGAGAGAAGCGCTCAACCTGGGAACGAACAAATAGCATAATAGCTTGTTCTATGGCTAGTTACCACCCTAGAAGCAGCCTCTTTTTGCTCAATATGTGCCTTTCACAGAGAAGAACTTTCCTGTAGCATATCAGTCTGATCCTGACTTAACAGTGCAGTCCAGCCCCGAAATACCAGGCAATCCCTCTCTGAACGAGAGAAACGGCAAAACCCCAGACGTACGTTTCGGCCTATTGTGAGCCTCGTCAGTGAGGTGCAGCCATATCCCTCTAGGCACACTGAGCAACGGGTCCATGTCTGGATTCCCGCATCACACTTAGGGAGACTTCCCCAAATGTCATAATTTGCATAAATAAAAAGAGAGAAGTGCTCAACCTGGGAACGAACAATAGCATAATAGCTTGTTCTATGGCTAGTTACCACCCTAGAAGCAGCCTCTTTTTGCTCAATATGTGCCTTTCACAGAGAAGAACTTTCCTGTAGCATATCAGTCTGATCCTGACTTCACAGTACAGTCCAGCCCCGAAATACCAGGCAATCCCTCTCTGAACAAGAGAAACAGCAAAACCCCAGACGTACGTTTCGGCCTATTGTGGGCCTCGTCAGTGAGGTGCAGCCACATCCCTCTAGGCACACTGAGCAACTGGTCCACGTCTGGATTCCCGCATCACACTTAGGGAGACTTCCCCAAATGTCATAATTTGCATAAATAAAAAGAGAGAAGCGCTCAACCTGGGAACGAACAATAGCATAATAGCTTGTTCTATGGCTAGTTACCACCCTAGAAGCAGCCTCTTTTTGCTCAATATGTGCCTTTCACAGAGAAGAACTTTCCTGTAGCATATCAGTCTGATCCTGACTTAACAGTGCAGTCCAGCCCCGAAATACCAGGCAATCCCTCTCTGAACGAGAGAAACGGCAAAACCCCAGACGTACGTTTCGGCCTATTGTGGGCCTCGTCAGTGAGGTGCAGCCACATCCCTCTAGGCACACTGAGCAACTGGTCCACGTCTGGATTCCCGCATCACACTTAGGGAGACTTCCCCAAATGTCATAATTTGCATAAATAAAAAGAGAGAAGCGCTCAACCTGGGAACGAACAATAGCATAATAGCTTGTTCTATGGCTATTTACCGCCCTAGAAGCAGTCTCTTTTTGCTCAATATGTGCCTTTCACAGAAGAACTTTCCTGTAGCATATCAGTCTGATCCTGAGTCCTTTCTTAGATGCTTATACGTTGACCTTTTATTTAATGTTTATTGCCAATTTAATGCAGGTGCTAGTTTATATCTCTACTAAACTGATTACAGCAAAGCAAAATATACACTTAAAGGGACACTGAACCCATTTTTTTTCTTTCATGATTCAGATAGAGCATGCAATTTTATGCAACTTTCTAATTTACTCCTATTATCAATTTTTATTCGTTCTCTTGCTATCTTTATTTGAAAAAGAAGGCATCTAAGCTAAGGAGCCAGCACATTTTAGGTTCAGCACCATGGACAGCACTTGCTTATTAGTGCTGTCCAATCTGCAAGGACAACCCAGGTTGTTCACCAAAAATGGGCTGGCATCTAAAATTATATTCTTGCTTTTCAAATAAACATAACAAGAGAATTAAGGAAATTTGACAATAGGAGTAAATTAGAAAGTTGCTTAAAATTGCATGCTCTATCTGAATCACAAAAGAAAAAAATTGGGTTCAGTGTCCCTTTAAGTGGCTTTTCAAGGGGTATGTCTGTGGACTTCTCTGAGACAAACACACAGTGCAAATTTCACTAACTAAAGGATAGTTTTATAAGCTTTTATGAAAAGCAGTCTAGTGTAAAAAACAATTAAGGGCTAGAATACAAGTGGATCGCTTGAGCGTTAACATCGCTAGAGGTTAAATTTTTGCACTTGTCGGGTAGCACTGGTATTACAAGTTCATAGTACAATTTTTGCGCCCTCACACAAAACCCGGCATGTGAAAAAAACCTAGCCTCCTAACAGTTAACCTTCCCAAGACCCCTAATTTTCAAAAATAAATAAAAATAAACACTACCATTAAAAAAAATGAAAAGTATTAGCATTACACAAAAATAAAAAACATTACCAAAAATAAAAAATAAAACATCCAGCAAAACCTAAAACTAAAGCCCCCTTAAAAAAAAGCCCACCCCTAAGAAAACCCTAAACTAACACTTAAAACTATTCTAAAAATTGCCCTGAAAATGGCATTTGTCAGTCAGTGGTTTAGTTGTAGTGGTTTAGTTGTAGTGATTATAGTTCTTTTGCATTAAAAAAAAACCCTATCCATAAAACCAAAGTATAGTCCCCACCCCGCCAAAAAAACTGTCTTTAAAAAAACCGTATCCTATAAAAATTGCCCTGAAAAGGGACATTTGTTGGGCAGTGTCCTAAAGTACTCATAGCTTTTTTACATTAAATCAAGGCGCGATCTGATATAGATCGTAGTTTGTGGCGCAAGCGAGGGAATCCGCGTCGCCCGCAGTTTCAGCTCGCAACTCGAGCTATCCCATATATGTCGCCGTCAGATGCTAACGTGCCGTACGTCTGACAAACCACAGCGATGTCTGTCCAGAAATCTGCGCAAGTTACAAATTTCTGGCGTCGCCAGTGACTTGCGGCACGTTAGAAACTGCCGTCGCCTACAAAAAACCTGACTAAAGTGTAAATCACCCGCACTGTCTAACACGCCTCCCTAACATAGCCCGACACATCTAACACGGCTCCCTAACATAGCCCGACACGTCTAACCCTCTATTCCGCTATCCCCCCTCACTATCCTAACAATAAAAAAATGTATTAACCCTAAACACCGCCGCTACCTAATAAAGTTATTAACCCCTAAACCGCCGCCAGCTACATTAAATCTATAACCCCCTAAAGTGAGCCCCTAAACACCACGCCGCCATCGTACCTTACCTACCCCCTAAAGTGAGCCCCTACCCCGCCGCTATTTTAAAAATTATTAACCCTAATCTAATTCCCCTACCCCGCCACCATCTATTTTAAATTATTTTAACCCCTAAATACTAAACTATCCCTACCACTAAACCTAAGTCTAACCCTAACAAATAGCCCTGAAAAGGCTTTTTGCGTGGCATTACCCCAAAGTAACAGCTCTTTTGCCAGCCCTTGAAAGGGCTTTTTTGCGCGGCATGGCCCCAAAGTAACAGCTCTTTTGTCAGGCCCTTAAAAGGGCTTTTGGCGGGGCTTGTCACAAAGTAAACTGCTCTTTTGCCTACAATCTACATCCCGCTACACAGCGGCCAACTATAATAAATGGTATTAACCCCTAATCTAATCCCCCCTACACCACCGCCAGCTATATTAACTATATAACCCTAATTATATTAGGGTTAATATAGTTATTATATTATATATTTTAACTATATTAACCCTAATTATATTAGGGTTAATATAGTTAATATCGTTATTAAATATATATTAAGTATAATAACCCTATCTAAACTCTAACATCCTAACTAAACTCTTATTAAAATAAATCTAATATTAATATTATTAATTAAAATATTCTATTTAAATCTAAATATTTACCTATAAAATAAACCCTAAGATAGCTACAATGTAATTAATAATTACATTATAGCTATGTTAGGGTTTATATTTATTTTACAGGTAAATTGTAAATTATTTTAACTAGGTATAATAGCTATTAAATAGTTATTAACTATTTAATAGCTACCTAGTTAAATAAATTACCCAATTACCTGTTAAAATAAATCCTAACCTAAGTTACAAATACACTACACTATCAATAAATTAAATAAACTACAAATATCTGTCTAAAAATACAATTAAATAAACTAAACTAAATTACAAAATAATAAAAAAAAAGATTACAAGATTACAAGATTTTTAAGCTAATTACACCTATTCTAAGCCCCCTAATAAAATATAAAGCCCCCAAAATAAAAAAATTCCCTACCCTATTCTAAATTAAAAACAAGTTCAAAGCTCTTTTACCTTTACTAGCCCTTAAAAGGGGCTTTTGTGGGGGCATGCCCCAAAGAAAACTGCTCTTTGCCTGCAAAAAAAAACCACAATACCACCCCCCATCATTACAACCCACCACCCACATACCCCTAATCTAACCCAAACCCCCCTTAAATAAACCTAACACTACCCCCCCCTGAAGATCTCCCTACCTTGTATTCTCCCCCGCCGGGCAGAACTCCTCATCCGATCCGGGCGATGTGTTCCAGCAAGCGGCAGTGAAGTCTTCTTCCATCCGGGCGATGTCTTGAAGCAAGCGCAGAGAGTCTTCTTCCATCGGCGACGTCTTCAAGCAAATCGGCATCTTCAATCTTCTTACTTTCGCTCCTCCGCCGCATAGGCATCCTTCCGGCACGACGACTTCCCGACGAAATGAAGGTTCCTTTAAATGACGTCATCCAAGATGGCGTCCGTCGAATTCCGATTGGCTGATAGGATTCTATCAGCCAATCGGAATTAAGGTAGAAAAATTCTGATTGGCTGATTGAATCAGCCAATCAGATTCAAGTTCAATCTGATTGGCTGATTTTATTTTTTGTAATTTAGTGTTTGTTTTTTTTTGTAATTTAGTTTAGTTTATTTAATTGTATTTTTAGATAGATATTTGTAGTTTATTTAATTTATTGATAGTGTAGGTGTATTTGTAACTTAGGTTAGGATTTATGTTTACAGGTAGATTGGGTAATTATTTAACTAGGTAGCTATTAAATAGTTTATAACTATTTAATAGCTTTTATACCTAGTTAAAAATAATTAACAATTTACCTGTAAAAATAAATATAAACCCTAACATAGCTATAATGTAATTTTAATTACATTGTAGCTATCTTAGGGGTTTATTTTATAGGTAAGTATTTAGATTTAAATAGGGAAAATTTTAGTTTATAATATGAATTAGATTTATTTTAATAAGAATTTAGTTAGGGGTGTTAGGGTTAGATAGAGTTAATATAGATTATATAAATACTATATTAACTATATTAACTATATTAACCTTAATATAAGTAAGGTTAAATATAGTTAATATATATATGTAATAACTATATTACACTATAATATACTTAGGGATAATATAGCTGGCGGCGGGGTAGGTAGATTAAATTAGGGGTTAATAATTTTAATATAGATGACGGCGGTGTAAGGGGGTTCACATTAGGGGATAGATCAGTTAGATGTGGCGTTTTAGGGGTTCACATTAGGGCATAGATCAGTTAGATGGTGGTGGTTTAAGGGGCTCACAGTAGGGGGTTAGTTTATGTAGATGGCGGCGGTTTTAGGGGTTAAATACTTTATAGGGAATGCGGCAGGGGGGATCGCGGTTGACAGGGAGATAGACATTGCGCATGCGTTAGGTGTTAGGTTTATTTTAGCAGATCGTGGTTGACAGGGAGGTAGACATTGCGCATCGCGTTAGGTGTTAGGTTTATTTTTAGAAGATCGCGGTTGACAGGGAGATAGACATTGCCATAGCGTTAGGTGTTAGGTTTATTTAGGCAGCCAGGTTTAGGGAGTTACGGGGCTCCAATAGTCAGCGTAAGGCGTTCTTACGGCTGCTTTTTGTGGCGAGGTGAAAATGGAGTAAGATTTCTTCATTTTCGCCACGTAAGTCCTTACGCTGTATATTGGATACCAAATTGCCAGGGTTTGGTATACCTGCCTATGGCCCAAAAAACTACGGGCGACGGCAGAAATATACGCGCGTAACTTCTAGGGTATATGCCGTATATAGGATACCAAACCCGCGCAAATATTGGCGTCAACGACTTTTGCGGCGACGATTTTTATCGGATCGACCCCCACATTCCTATCTTGAAAAAACCCTAACTTACAAAATTCTACAAAACTATCTGCTATGCTTAAAAAAACGTGATTGGCAAAAAAAATATGTCCTGAAAGGGGTATAAGTGATTATAGCCCTTTTTCCAGTCAATACAAAAATCCTAAAAAAGAAACCTTTGCCATTAAAAAAGAAATAAATCCTACGTTAAAAAAATAAAATTCCCCCAGCAGTGCTCCTCTTCTGTTTTCTTCCATAGTGGTGCTCCTCTTGGGGTGTCCCTAATTCCATCTTCCATCTGCCTTCTTTTCTTCTGATCTTCCATCCGACATCCTCTTCATGCTTCCTTGGCAGCACACTCAAAGCTTGAATGTGAAGTCCCCCCTTATATGGGTGCCCTTGCATTTCTGTTGGCTGGTTTTCAAATACAATTTCAAATCAACCAAAGAGAAAAACCTGTCATGCTAATTGGTATTGATAATCAGCCAATATAGAAATGCAAGGCGCCTTTTCAGTGCATACTTTTTTGCCGCAGTTATTTTTTTTACCATAGGATATCTTTATGTAATGCAAAAGAGTTATGGCAAATGCCCTTCTCAGGGCATTTTTTTATGAAATGTTTTTATAAAGACTGTTTTTTTTTTGGGGGGGGGGGTTGGGGTTACTTTGGTTTTAGAATAGGGTTTTGTTGGGTAGATTTTAGTGTTAGTTCAGTTTTTTTTAGGGGTGGGCTTTTCAAGGGGACTTTAGTTTTAGGATAGGTCTTACTGGTTGGGGTTTTTTATTTTGGTAATATTGTTTTTAATTTTGTGTAATACTAATTTTTTTAATGGTAGTGGTTTGTTTTTTGTAGCTTAGGGTGTTTTAGGTTAGAGTTCTTTGGGGTAAGCTGTTCAGCGGTTAGATTGTATTTTGTGATGGGGGTTGTTGTGACCCTTAAGGAGTCACTAGTGTAGGTGGGGTTCATTTGCGGTGGGCTATGTGGTGGTGTAGGTGTTAATAGTGTAGCAAGTTAATCTGTGGTGGGCTATGTGGTGATTTAGGGGTGCTTAGAACAACTTTATTCTCAGCCCAAACTCTTTACATGAGCTTTGAATTCACGTAAAAAGTTTCAGCGGAGAATGCAATTGCATTTGAGCGATCGCAACCTGTAATAGGAGAGCACATTGACACTCAATGTGACCCATAGAAAATACGGGAAGCATAATTTTCTGTGAGTTTGTGCAAACGACTTCACAGTGATTTAAAACTGCACCGCTTGTTTCAAAGAGTCAAGCACAAAAAATACTGCAATTGCGTTTGGACTTCTTGCGCAAATGATTAAGCTCTATCTGTAATCTAGCCCTAAGATAATAAGCTTTGAGATAAGCACTGGACATTTACAAATTTGTAATTAAAAAAGCTTACTGATTTGTTCAGCTATCTCCCAGTAGCGCATTGTTGCACCTTCAATAAAGGATACCAAGAAAATGGAGCAAAATTGATTATAGAAGTCCATTGGAAAGCTGTTTAAAATTGTATGTTTTACAATGTAATGTATCTAAATTTTGAAAAAAAAAAATGGGTTTAATGTCCCTTTAAACAAATAGCATTGCAGGGTCGATAAAATTACATGCCATAAAGAATGAACTCATGTAATTATTATTATTATTATTAGGTATTTGTAGAGCGCCAACAGATTCCACAGTGCTATAAACATAGGCGGTATACAAGATAACATTTATAGGGATCAAATGGGTAGAGGGCCCTGCCGAGAGTTGCACTGTTGTAGTCAGCTCTTATGAAGGCGATCTACAAACAGCTGGGCTCATAGGCTGACATTCTAAGGAGTTCAAGGGGAAAACAATGGAGTTAGGAAATGTTAGTGTAGATTTTATACATCCCTGAATAGTAGAGTCTTTAGGGAGCGCTTGAAGCTGTTAAAACTAGGGGAGAGTCTTATGGATCGAGGCAGGGAGTTCCACAATAATGGAGCCAGTCTGGAGAAGTCCTGTAAATGGGAATGTGAGGAAGTAACAAGAGAGGAGGAGAGTAGTAGATCATGAGCAGAGCGAAGGGGACGGGAGGGAGAGTATCTGGAGACAAGGGGGCATATTTAAGAAGGTGCGAGCAGACATGATCTGATATTGCGGATCATGTCCGCTGCACCTCGATAAATGCCAACAGCATACGCTGTTGGCATTTATCATTGCATTGTGAATTGCTGGTGCAATCCCGCCCCCTGCAGAATCGGCCGCTAGCAGGAAGTGTCAATCAACCCAATCGTATTTGATTGGGTTGATTTCCGGCAATGTCTGTCCGCCTCCTCAGAGTAGATGGACAGCTTATGGAGCAGCGGTCTTTAGACCGCTGCTTCATAACTTGTGTTTCTGGCCAGCCTGAAGGCTCGCCAGAAACATGGGGCATCAAGTTCTATTTTGAGCTTGATAATTTGGCCCCAAGGTCTGAAATGTAGGGGGAAGCAGTGTAGTTGATCGCTTTGTATTTCAGAGTGAGGATTTTGTGCTTAATCCTGGAGGCAAGAGGAAGCCAGTGAAGAGATTGGCAGAGAGATGCAGCAGATAAAGAGTGACGTGCAAGTAAGATGAGCCTGGCAGAGGCATTCATTATGGATTGTAAAGGAGCTAGGTGGCAGCTAGGTAGACCAGAGTGGAAGGAGTTGCAATAGTCGAGGCGGGAAAGGATGAGAGTGTGGATTAAAATCTTAGTTGTGTCTTGTTTAAGGAGATGTCTAATTTTAGAGATGTTTTTAAGGTGGAAGCGACAGGCTTTAGCCAAGGACTGAATGTGAGGAGTGAAAGATAGGTCTGAGTTAAGTGTGACCCGAAGACATTGGGCATGCAGGGTAGGGATAATGATGGAATTATCAACAGTTATAGAAAATTGGGGAGTGGAGAGTTTGGATGGGGGAAAAAATAAGGATTTCAGTTTTGGAGAGATTTAGCTCAAGGTAGTGAGAGGACATCCATGTAATTTTTTTTTTTTTCCACCACAATAAAAGGCCTTTAACTTCTTTCTAATTTTCAATGCAGCTATTTCACTTTAGTGTAAGGAAGTAAATGATAAAACTGTGACAATTAAAGTGAAGGTAAAGTTTGAGATTAAGCAATACAACCTAGCATGTCTCCATATGACCCTAATCTAGTTGCTACATTTTTATTTTACATTACTTAAATATTTTCTAATAAAAATGATATCTAAAAAGCCATACCGCTTAGAGAACGACTCCTCCCATGCCCTACTTCCATCTTCAGCGGTCCCTGTGTCTTTCAAATGCGTGTTCTTGATGCAGTCTCTAACTGTGCATGCGCTAATAGGCGATGCTGCGAACCATTGCGCATGCGGATAATGGGTGATCATTATTTCCAAATGAGTACAGGAGCGCACGTTTTCGCATCTTCTGATAATTTTCAATAGCGCATGTGCTTACCCTGAAGTGATGGCCGCCTAACGGCCGACATTTCAATTGGATTACTCAAAAACGTGACCCACCGGTAAAAAACCCCCCTGAAAAACGGGTTGAATTTGTGGACGTTCAGGAATTCATTTTGAAAGGTAATAACTTGATTAATGCAGACTAATATAAGATTTGATGAATGAAAGTTATGTTTATTTAACACACTTAATTCTATACCGTATAGACATTACGGTAACTTAACCTTCTCTTTAACTGTACACTGTATGAGGCAGCATAGTGGTCTGGAGCCAGGGCCTGGGTCAGTGCCCACCATACCAGTCAGTTCATAAGAAGTAGAGAGAAGAGCGAGATTCAAATTGTTATAGTCCCACAAAATATCTTGAGCATGCTCTGATTGTTATAAATGACCCAATCTTGCTGCAGACATCTGTGCAATTTTAAGTTATAAATTATTAAGGGCTAGATTACAAGTGAGGCGCTATCTTAAAGTGCACCCGCAAATGGGCAAATTTGACCGTTTATGGGCTCATGTTAAATAACCAGCAATTACAAGTGGATGGTTAATGTAACAGTTAGCTTGTGGTTTCACTTTGCACTAAACTCAATTAACCAGAGGTCAGATCTCTGGTTAAATATAAAATGTTGCCCCAATTGCCCCTAAAATAAAGAGGTCAGTATTTTAAAATAGAATATAAATATGAGCATTAAACAAACCAACACAAAAAAACCTGCACAAAGTAGTTATAAGGGGTTAAAGTGAGGGGATGCGTGAAAAAACAAACAAAAAACAGCACCTAAAGTGCCTTTACATGGAGGTCAATCGGGAGTGTGTTTTCTCTATAAACATATATGTATATGCTAGTACAAAGAAAGGGCAGGCACAGCAAAAGGAATCTTACATTGTTTACTTAATCATAAAAGCAGTACAGAGCAACATTTCTGGGCTGCCACCCATTCCTCAGGCTTATATACATAAATATTTATGCATTGCTGGCCAACGCTGTGCAAATTGCTCCCTGCGCTGCTCTTGATGGTTTGCCGTGACTTCCGGCATGAAAACAAGGCTCCCGTTGGAGCCTATGGAAGCATGCTCTCGTAAGTACTTGGCCTGCGGCAATGCGAAAGTGAGGTCTTGTTCCCATTGCGCTGTACTCGTAATACCAGCGCACATTTACGTGCAATGGTATTACTTAGTGGAGCGCAAATATTGTGCTTGCGTAATTTTCTAACCCCTAAAGCATCCTACATGAATATTATATTTCATAGTAACACAGATTTTGACAGCAAATAAAAACCAAAAGGCCTATCAATTCTACCCATATTTTCTTCTGAAGCTTAATCTGAATTAATTCTCAGTATAGCCTTATGCATAACCCAGGCATTCTGTGGATGGTATAATACATCTGACTAAAAACATATAAACCAAAAGCATTTATTTTAATTGCTATTAAAAAACACGTTTAAATATTCAACGGCAATGCAATCTTGAGGGCAAGGTATTGTAATGCATTATCAGTTGTCACACCTGCATATTTAATTTGAAGTTTTAAAAGTCTTGTATTTATTAGCTGGGCTCATCATACATACAGTATGTATTCTTACATAACTCCATGAATTAATACCCTGCAGGGATTTGGCTCAGAGAATTATCTCTAAGCAGTGTAACAGTAGAATGAGTACCAAGCTTATGATACAGATTGCATAATTGCTAAATTAATGTAGCTGCACATTTACTTGTCTAGTTTATTTTATATTTATTTTCAAACAATTTAAAGGGGCAGCATAATCTTTAGGCATATTTAGTATTGTTGTTGAAACCAAATCTAGTTACAACATTTAGACTTTTAGGTTACAATGTTAAGTTTTCTTTCCTTCCTGTAGTTTTTAATCGTTTATGTGGTTGTCGTATAGTTAATAGGCACCTTTTAGAAATACAATGACCTTAAAAGGACATTATAGTGCAATTTGCATGTTTTTATTCATTAGAACATGTAATTTTAGCACTGACAATCCCTGCAATGCTGTTTTTAACCCCCACAAAAGTTTAAACCACATTGTTAAATTACTGCTGCTGAGCAAGTAAAGTTTTCAATGTCCTAGTGAAAATCAAACTTCCATGGAGAAGTATTCAATTTTTTTTACATAAAATCCAATTTACTTTACTTTTAGTATCTACATTTAACTATTTTGCTGATTTCTTTTCTTGAAATGTGATTATTTCTGAAGAGTAGAATCTCAAGAGAGTGCCTGTTTCAATACAGGTACCTTATAGAGCTTGACAAAATGCCCGCCTTCCTGAGCCTTCCTCAATAAAGTTTAATAAAAAGAAGCTAGGTTTAAAAAAAAGGATTAGCAGGAGAAAATGGTTAATTTAATAGTAGCAAATTGAATTTTCTTCCCAAATTGTATGCCTCTATTGTGAAAGTTTCCTTTTATAATGATACTTCACAATTTAATTTTAATCAAAGGGTTTTTGACTGTATGATGGTATTTGATATTCAGTTGCGGTCAAGTCTGGCCTGCCTACTGGGCAAGGCAAGATGAGCGCCTGCCTCAGACCCCCATGCTTTTGGGGCCCATGGTATCAGAAGGTGCACTGTACACCCTGTATCTAGTCTATGAAGTGTCATGGCATCAGTAGGTGTAATATTTAGTATATTCTTTACATACAACACACTAAATCTTGACAACAGGAGTGGACCATACAGGATAAGGGGAATAAGACGACTGAGAGAGGAGCCCCACAAATGTATCTTGCCCAAAAACCAGCAAATGCTAAAAGTGGCCTTGTATCAAGTAGTTTTGTTGCTGTAAAATCAGTTATAAGGAATGTTTGTTTTTGCAAGCAACCACATTTTTTTGTTATATCTTATCTTACATTTAAGAGGAATTACTTACTTAATCATCACTCCTTTTTTTCTGTAACACAGTGACAATGTTTATTACATACGCTACAGAAAAAGTTTTTAGTGAATGGGAAGGAGGGAGAGGGTGGATTACATGTCTCAGGGCAGCTACACTATGGAAAATGTGTTTTTTTTTTTTTTTTTTTTAAATAGCAGAAAGCTGCCAGTACCTAACATTACCTAACATGGCGGCTTATAGATAGAGGGGGGAGGGTTAGAGAGCTGTTTGGGGGTAATCAGGGAGGTTAGGTGGTAAGGGGGGATCCTACATTGCAAATATATATATATATAGGTAGGCCAATACATCACTGTTGTATAATAACCCCTACTACTGTAGTTGTGCACATCAGTTTTAACAGTGGGATAGTTCTTGGACAGATTAGTATCTTTCTAGCATTTTCTCCAATCATCTACTTTTCCCTCTATGCAGAAACCAAATAGATTTCCTTTTTTTCTGCAGCTGGGTAGTTCCTTGATCTGTTTAGATCCAATGTACAGTATGTGCTTCTTGGTGTGTGCATATGTGGATCTGTTCAATTTATCTTGCTAACACAAGTTGTTCATTTACACTTTGAACAAGTATTTATTGTAGTTGCTTTATTTCCCAATTTGTCCTACAATTAAAAAACAAAACCCTGTGGCCTAAAAATGTTGCATATCCCTTATGTAAATCCTGTTTTACACAGTCCTGTTATAATTGAGTTCAGTTTAAGAAATGTTTATTTTGATTAGGCTACCAGCAAAGCTATTAGATGACTCACATGCTCTTGGCAATAGCCTGTCGCATGTTATTTTTTTTTATTTTTTTTAAAGCACATATAGCTATAGCATCATCTCTTCTCCATATTCTTTTGTGGTGATAACTAAAAATATAAATCTATTCATGCAGTAGTACATTTTCCCCTGAGATTACTTGTTCAAGGAAAGCTTCCTACAGAGCTATGAATGTTATCTGAACCTGAACCTGGATGCACTAGACATTAGATAAAATGAGTCAGAATTGTGGTAACATATCATAGGCATCTTCCTAAGTAACTATAAAGCTGGCAAATCAGCCATGATGACAGCTATGATTACAAATTGGCCAAGCAAACACTGACCCAGCATTTAAAATTGTGTAGTTTCTATTCCAACTGGGATCCGACTGCTAATACATGTTTTAGTAGGGAAAAAAATGTTTATTTCCTATGGGTCCCCACTTGAGAGTACAAATAAATTGATAAAGCTTAGTTTAAATTGTAGAAGAAACAAACTATGAGGTAGATAAAGTCCCCCTCTCCCAAAAAAGAAAACACTGCTTTAAAAAACCAAAAAAGAACTGCATCTTAAAATGGAGTAGTCCTTTCACAATATTTACCATTTTTTTTTTGTAAATGGTTAAAGGGACATGAAAGTCAAAATTACAATTTCATCTTTCCGATAGAGCACACAATTTTAAGGGACTTTTCAATATACTTTTTCTATCAAATTTACTTTGTTACCTTGATATCCTTTGTTAAACCATGCGTAGGTAGGCTCAGAAGAAATGCACTACCGAGAGCTAGATGCTAATTGGCTTATACACACAGATAACCTCTTGTCATTAGTTCACTAAATTTGTTGCTGCACTGGAGTTGAATTTAACTGTTTAGAAAATAAATAAAGACAGTAGGGCTTTATACAAGCTTAAGTGCTTGATAATTTAATAAATTAAAATGTTTTTTTCCACAAATCTAAAAATATTAGCATATAACAAAAAAGGCCTTAACTTGACAGCAGTACATATATACATACAACTATGTATAGGCATTAGACATTAAAACAAACAAACAAAAAACAGTTAATAGAAAAACACAATCCAAATCCTGAAGATCAGAATTTTATAACTTTAGAAAATGATTCATAAAGCACATAAAAGTGTTGTTTGTTGCTACTCAATCATCTAAGTACAAGCCCTGCTAAATGTATCCTATTCACCGGATCAAACAGCCTCTTACATCAACATGTTTCAAACCCTTAGGTTCTTTTTCAAGACTTACAGGGAGTGCAGAATTATTAGGCAAGTTGTATTTTTGAGGATTAATTTTATTATTGAACAACAACCATGTTCTCAATGAACCAAAAAACTCATTAATATCAAAGCTGAATAGTTTTGGAAGTAGTTTTTAGTTTGTTTTTAGTTATAGCTATTTTAGGGGGATATCTGTGTGTGCAGGTGACTATTACTGTGCATAATTATTAGGCAACTTAACAAAAAACAAATATATACCCATTTCAATTATTTATTTTTACCAGTGAAACCAATATAAGATCTCAACATCACAAATATACATTTCTGACATTCAAAAAACAAAACAAAAACAAATCAGTGACCAATATAGCCACCCTTTCTTTGCAAGGACACTCAAAAGCCTGCCCATCATGGAATCTGTCAGTGTTTTGATCTGTTCACCATCAAACATTGCGTGCAGCAGCAACCACAGCCTCCCAGACACTGTTCAGAGAGGTGTACTGTTTTCCCCTCACTTGTAAATCTCACATTTGATGATGGACCACAGGTTCTCAATGGGGTTCAGATCAGGTGAACAGGAGGCCAATGTCATTAGATTTTCTTCTTTTATACCCTTTCTTGCCAGTCACGCTGTGGAGTACTTGGACACGTGTGATGGAGCATTGTCCTGCATGAAAATCATGTTTTTCTTGAAGGATGCAGACTTCTTCCTGTACCACTGCTTGAAGAAGGTGTCATTCCAGAAACTGGCAGTAGGACTGGGAGTTGAGCTTGACTCCATCCCTCAACCCCAAAAAGGCCCCACAAGCTCATCTTTGATGATACCAGGCCAAACCAGTACTCCACCTCCACCTTGCTGGCGTCTGAGTCGGACTGGAGCTCTCTCTGCCCTTTACCATCCAGCCATGGGCCCATCCATCTGGCCCATCAAGACCTCACTCTCATTTCATCAGTCCATAAATCAGTCTTGAGATATTTCATGGCCCAGTCTTCGACGTTTCAGCTTGTGTGTCTTGTTCAGTGGTGGTCGTCTTTCAGCCTTTCTTACCTTGGCCATGTCTCTGAGTATTGCACACCATATTTGGTTTTTTCTTTTTTTTTTTGTTGCTTTTGGTGCACAGTCTCCTAGTGGATGTTGCAGCGCTGAAATATGGCCAAACTGGTGGCAAGTGGCATCTTGGCAGCTGCACGCTTGACTTTTCTCAGTTCATGGGCAGTTATTTTGCGCTTGGTTTTTCCACAACGCTTCTTGCGACCCCTGTTGACTATTTTGAATGAAACGCTTGATTGTTTCGATGATCACGCTTCAGAAGCTTTGCAATTTTAAGAGTGCTGCATCCCTCTGCAAAATATCTCACTATTGTTTGAACTTTTCTTAGCCTGTCAAGTCCTTCTTTTGACCATTTTGCCAAAGGAAAGGAAGTTGCCTAATTATGCACACCTGATATAGGGTGTTGATGTCATTAGACCACACCCCTTCTCATTACAGAGATGCACATCACCTAATATGCTTAATTGGTAGTAGGCTTTCGAGCCTATACAGCTTGGAGTAAAACAACATGCATAAAGAGGATGATGTGGTCAAAATACTCATTTGCCTAATAATTCTGCACACAGTGTACGTTAACTGATGTTTAACCTATACTTAAAACACTATTACGTCAGTAATAAGCTGTGCCGACCACTCAGAACTAACCTGTACATCACTTCTGGTTACATCTGCTATGTCTCTTTCAGTTTTACACTATACTTAATGGAGTTTGTATTTTTACAGTGGTTCTAATAGTCCCACTCACTACCTCACTGCTGGTTTTACCGTCACTATGTTGATGCAAACACTTAACCAAGCAGTGCTTAGATAGTTGGCTTACTTGAGTAAGGAGATAATAGTATTTTATTATAGAATTTGATAATGTGGCTAACAGTAGTAACAGCTGAACAAGGTGTAGGATTCAAGCTGAAAATCACCACCTATTAGCGTTAGTATAGCTTTAAATGAAAGCGTTAAAAGTAAACAACAATAGTATCTAAAGCAGAATACAGTCAACACAAACTGCAGTGATAGCAGCAAGAAACAGAGAAGCGAGCAGCCAAGCCTGATATGCAATAATCAGAAGAATGTGGATATCCAACAGATCGAGGTTAAAGTGGCATACAGAGGTGTTTATTAAGGAATAACTTACCAATGAAGGTCTCCTGATGGGATTGTAGAATCAGCACATTTATTAGTTGAGAAGGTGAGTTATAGCAAGGATACCAGTACAGCTGAAGTGTCAGCAGATCAGCTGAGAGGAAGGGCATGGGATGATCGAATCAGATGGTCGTCGACTTTTCACGATCGGATAAGAAATATTGCTACAGTCCTATGAACAGGAAACCTCAAAGGAGAGAGGAAGACCTGCAAGGTAGAGGCAGGCTCTTAGTAGCATAGTTGTTACGACGCGTAAGAGGAAAACACAATACAGCAATTCAAAGCAAAGGTGCTAGAAGATTCACAGTCCAGGTAGTCAGCTAAACTTGCAAACTTTAAGAATTAGTGTAGCTTGGTCACAGCTGATATAGGCCTAAGGTGGTTCTGGGAGGTGCTATAACTTAAAGGTAAAGGTGATGTGTTGAATCATGACAGTCAATTGGGATATTAGATTTTACCTTATAGCACTGATTTCCAAACCTGTCCTCAGGCCTCTCTAACAGGCACAAGCATAAAGATCTATGGCACTTACCAGCTCCACGGTATCCACGGCAGCGTCTTCTTCAGCTTGTGACACCTCCGTAGTAGCCACTTATCCGATTGCTAGGGTGCCCAACAGACAGTGTCCTCGTTAGCACGCCAAGCGAATCCGGAAGTAAAAAGTCGTGTGCAACTCCTAATTAAAGTGAATGTCAATTTAGATGAATCGGTGCCCCGTTTTTTTAATAATCCTATTAAAAACAAGGGCACTTTAATTCATCAAAATTTACATTTCACTTGTTTTCTTCAAATACATTCTTGTTTATACAGGAAAGCCTACAGGTGGTAACACCATCCTGAATTACAGGTCATGTCACCCAAAACATGTTTTCAAGGCTATACCAAAAGGTCCATATATAAGAATGAAAGTTTATGTTTCAAACAATTTTGACCTATAGGGAACAGTGTGACATCTTAGATAACAGATATTCTGAATGTGGTTATACCAACAATTTTGCTACAGTATCAGGTTGATCATATTTTGCGTGACACATTACTGGAGTACAGACATCACAAAAACACTAGATCCAATCAACAGTCAGAATGTAGGGACAAACTATTATTCAGCTTTCCATTTAGTCTTGAATATAACAACATTTGCAATTTGATTAGGGATTGTCTGCCAATCCTGACCAACAGATCCCACACTGGAGAGAGTGGCGATAAGTGGTTGCAAATTTGTTGCTAAAAAATGAAACACCATATGGCAACATGGTGGCTCCATTATATTTGCCTGAGAATAAGAAAAGACTTGGTTGCCACAGAGAATAGGCTTCTTTAAATGTAGATCCAAAATATTTAAGACATGTAATTATGTAACTGAAGGTGAGTCCTTTACATCAATTTGAAACTGTAACTCCAAGTATGTAATCTACCTTTTAACCTGTAGGTGTGCCCTAATCCAATATATAGGCAAGACAAAAAGATTTCTCAAAGACAGAGCCCTTGAGCACATCAGGGATATTGACAACCCTGGACATCTTCACCCCAGTAGCAAAAACATTTTAAAAGTATGCACACAGGGGACTCCCTCTCAGGCATCATTTCAGGCGATAGATCATATCCCTAGTACCACAAGAGGGGGAGGGGACAGGTAGTATAAACTAAACTTCAAGGAAGCACAATGGATCTTCAAGGTATTAATATGAAATCCAATGTAAATGTATTTATTTAGATTTTGGCTGAGCTGGGTCCTGTTAATTCTGTCTGTCCCACTTATGTTAATGTAGCCTCATTTTGCATTTATGTGTATAGGATTTATTAACATTCACTCTGTGCTTTCTTTGAACATAGAAAAATGGAAGGAAGGAGTTAATTTTCACATGTTTTTTATTGATGTATATACCTTTGAAAGGTGAAGTCAGAACGTGCAGTATATAGTGGTGAACAAGTGTGGAGGACCCGCATGAAACATGTCTGCTGTTTTCTTCACTATTAGAATCTCCTTCCATGTTCTGTGAGCCTTGGCACTTTTGTTATATGCTGCAATATATTGTTTCAATAAATTTCTTTTTACTACACAGATGTATCACTTTAATTTGGAGTTTCCACAGACTCTTCTGCTTTTACTCTCTAACAGGGCCACATTCTGAGAATATCTGAACTGGAGCACAGGTGAAATAATCAGCTGATTAGTAAACATGGTTATTTTATCTACTGTCACCCAATGTAATCTTTAAAATCTGGCCTGTTGGGGAGGCCTGAGGACATGCAGGTTTGAAAACCAGTGCCTTATTGGAGTTATATTTTTATCGTGGTCCAAAACCTGTTGGTAATTTTGTACAGGACAATCTATAGTTTTGTGTACATTAATATTTTTTTTTACTCCCCATGAAGGAAGTTTTAATTGCACTTATTTATATAACCTAAGTTTATATAATGTTACTTTACATAAATATACTTTCTAATTACAATAAAATCATGTTATACAAAATATCTTGTACTCCGCTTTGTCTTTATTATATAAGATAACCTGGCATTATGTAAACTTTTTATTAGTAATACATGAACCTACAATCAGTATATTGTCCTTAAAGGGACACTGAGCCCAAATTTTTTCTTTCATTATTCAGATAGAGCATGCAATTTTAAGCAACTTTTTAATTTACTTCTATTATAAAAAAAAATTGTTTCTCTTGCTATCTTTATTTGAAAAAGAAGGCATCTAAGCTAAAGAGCCAGCAAATGTTTGGTCAGAACCATGGACAGCACTTGTTTATTGGTGCCGTCCAATCAGCAAAGACAACCAGTTTGTTCACCAAAAATGGGCCGACATCTAAACTTACATTTTTGCTTTTAAATTAAACATACCAAGAGAATAAAGAACATTTGATAATAGGAGTTAATTAGAAAGTTGCTTAAAATTGCATGCTCTATCTAAATAACGAAATAATTTTTTTTGGGTTCAGTGTCCCTTTAATATTATTAAATACATTTAAAAAAAAAAAATAAACACAATGAAATATCAATATTGAAACATTTACAAAAAAGTGTCAATAAAAAACATTAATACATTAAAAACATAAATTACATAAATGAGTCACTTAGCATAAAAAAAGCTTCTTATATAAAACAAATAAAACATAATCCAACCTGTCAAAAAAAATCCAATCGTAAAATACATAAAAGATTATTTTTTTTAAATAGAGATTTGGACAATAATTACTAACCCCTATGAATACGTTGTCTAAAAAAACTACAAAAATATAGTCATAGAAAATATGTAATTATATTTATAAAATTGGAAAAAATAATTAGTAGAAGTAGAAAATATCAATACAAAATGTATAAACTATTTAATATTCAAGCATTCCTAAATATAAATTTGATATATAAATATTATGTTTTCTAAACCAGTTATCTTTATCAAAATACTAATTGTTTACAAATGTACAGTAGTCAAGATGAGTGTTCAAATAACTCGGAATGAACAATATCTTAATTCAAAATCCATTTTGATTCTGCACTAAGGAGTTTTTTTTTTTCTTTTTCAAAATCTCCACCCCTCCAATCTCTTTTGGGCCTTTTCAAGCCATATATATATATATATATATATATATATATATATATATATATATATATATATATATATATACACATATATACAGGGAGTGCACTCAATACAGATATAAAGCTGTACTCAAAAATCTTAGCGACCAGAATGAATAAAATTTTACCACAGGTCATTCACACCGATCAATCCGGCTTCATCCCAAAAAGAGAGGCAAGGGATAATACCACAAAGGGTCTTACATCTGATTGAACAGTCCGGCCCGGTCAAAAATACCTACTATCCTGATCTCAACTGATGCTGAAAAAGCATTTGACCGGTTGGACTGGGATTTCTTAAAACTCTGCTTGAGCGCCATTGGGATAGGACCCATAATGCTCCGGAGGATCTTTGGCCTTTACTCCCACCCGATAGCCAGGGTCCGGGCGAACAACACACTATCCGACAGCTTCAGAATCCGTAACGGCACGAGACAGGGGTGCCCCTGTCTCCTCTGTTGTTCGCTGTATCAATTGAGATACTAGCAGCTCACGTACGAAAGAATCCACTTATCACCGGCCCACAGCTAGGTCCCAACATGTATAAGCTCACTTTGTACGCTGACGACGTTCTCACCTTCCTAACACACCCAGACAAATCCCTGCCACACTTATTAACAGAATTCGAGAGATTCAGCTCCCACTCTAATTTCTTGATCAACGCCAGAAAATCTGAAATCCTTAATATTAATCTTCCAAAAGAAAACTTTGAGAACCTCAAAACCCTATGCCCATACACCCTACTCCATGATAAAATCAAATACCTTGGTATACACCTGGCCCCCTCCATTAATAAGTTATTTAAATTTAACTACACACCACTTTTACACAAACTTAGGAAAGATTTTGACTCCTGGCAGGAGAAACCACTGTCATGGTGGGGTAGGATCCAGGCAGTTAAAATGACCACCTTACCCCAAATCCTGTACCTCCTCCAGGCTGTACCCAATCCATTGCACTGACCCTACCTGACGAACCTACAATCCATGATAAACTCCTTTATATGGGGAAAGGTAAAGCCCCGTATCAGTAAAAGGATCCTGACAAAACCCTTAGGCAGGGGGGGCCTGGGGGTACCGTTAATATCACAATACTACAAGGCTGTAGTTCTGCAAAAAATCTTAGAATGGCACGATGTCACACACACAAAAGCTTGGTCCTCTATAGACTCTTTGCTGCTGAGTTCACCCGTAATAGGGCCACTGTGCTGGATCAAACAATCAAGTAGACCCATATTATCTAGAGCCTCCCCTCTCTATGCTCATTACTTCCGAACTTGGGATACTATAAGACTTAAAACCAAAGGACTCACGACATACATCTCACCAATGACACCTATTCCGATAAACGCGGAATTCCATAAGGGACTCATCTCGAATGAATCCTACTCCCCAGATACAGGCCCAACGATACCGTTCACTTACCTGACAGGGGGTGGGAAGTTGAAACAGAGAGCACAACTTACAGAATTGGCAGGTGGAGCCTTCTCTCGGTGGCTAAAATACGCTCAACTTACACACTTACTGGCCTCTTCACCCTATAAACAGGACTTATTGAGATAATTGACGAAATTCGAAAGACTCTGTCTGGAGGGAGTGACGCCCAGAGGTTCACTGTCTATAACAAAAAGACTATTAGACAACACCCTTAGCCTACCCACACCCTCTTATGACTCTCACTGGCAAACCGACTTAGGAATCACTATCCCCAAAGAGCAATGGGACAACATATTTTACAACTCTACCAAGTCCTCCTCCTCCCCTAGAATATTGGAGCTTAATCATAAGGTTCTGTTTCGATGGTATCTTACCCCTGACAGGCTTAAACGGATTTACCCCCCAATCTATGCCACATGTTGGAGAGGTTGTGGGTCTCCTGGCACAATGGCCCATATTTGGTGGCACTGTCCGAAATTACTCCCATTTTGGGAAAGCGTTATTATTAGCCTGAAAGTTATTATGGGGAGAAACAATTCGAATTACCCCAACCACAGCCCTTCTAAATTACAAACCAAGAAAATATGCAAAATTCAAGTGGAAACTCCTCCAATATAGTTTAAACGGAGCCAAATTACTTATTGCACGTAATTGGAAATCTGCCCAGATTCCAACTCGACAGGAATGGTTGCACAATACATCTGAGCTGCTAGAGATTGAAGAATATGCATACCTTAAGAATGGCAGTATAGCCTTCTACCATAACATACAATTTTACTGGCAGACTCTCCTTCACTCACAGATAGCCTAATTGTCTCTAAAGCTTCGGGGTGGGCCCGCCCCTATCTTGCTATCTGGACCTCTTTTCATAATTCATTAGAAACCCTTCCCTCCCCTCCCTTTTTCTTCCTCGCCCTTTCCCCTCTCTCTATACTCACCTTTCTCTTTGTTCCCTCTCCTTTTCTCTTTTCTTCCTTTATTATTGTGTTTTTGCCGGAATAGGCATATGTTTTGAATTATTAAGCTCTTTAAGTTGTTACTGTTTGTGAGGAGTGCTCTTCCTATGCAGAGATACCAGTTGGAGACGCAAAGGTTAAAATGAACTGTTGCAAAGCCAGGCCAAAACGGTATGTACCACCACTAACTTATATGAACTCTTCCTACTCTACACCGTGCCTGTTTATAGTATCCATATCTTGGGGTGTTTCCCCAATATTATTAACAAGAGTCTCCCCGATACGGACAATTCACCTCTAATAGCTTGCTTATTATGGTTAAATTATACGAAATGTCTGAGTATCTCTATGGACAATGTTATGGTTATTTTCACTGTAAGTGTACTCTTTTCTTCTAAAATAAAAATGTTTAAAAAAAAAAATAAAAAAAAAATATATATATACAGGGAGTGCAGAATTATTAGGCAAGTTGTATTTTTGAGGATTAATTTTATTATTGAACAACAACCATGTTCTCAATGAACCCAAAAACTCATTAATATCAAGCTGAATAGTTTTGGAAGTAGTTTTTAGTTTGTTTTTAGTTATAGCTATTTTAGGGGGATATCTGTGTGTGCAGGTGACTATTACTGTGCATAATTATTAGGCAACTTAACAAAAAACAAATATATACCCATTTCAATTATTTATTTTTACCAGTGAAACCAATATAACATCTCAACATTCACAAATATACATTTCTGACATTGAAAAAACAAAACAAAAACAAATCAGTGACCAATATAGCCACCTTTCTTTGCAAGGACACTCAAAAGCCTGCCATCCATGGATTCTGTCAGTGTTTTGATCTGTTCACCATCAACATTGCGTGCAGCAGCAACCACAGCCTCCCAGACACTGTTCAGAGAGGTGTTCTGTTTTCCCATCCTTGTAAATCTCATATTTGATGATGGACCACAGGTTCTCAATGGGGTTCAGATCAGGTGAACAAGGAGGCCATGTCATTAGATTTTCTTCTTTTATACCCTTTCTTGCCAGCCACGCTGTGGAGTACTTGGACGCGTGTGATGGAGCATTGTCCTGCATGAAAATCATGTTTTTCTTGAAGGATGCAGACTTCTTCCTGTACCACTGCTTGAAGAAGGTGTCTTCCAGAAACTGGCAGTAGGACTGGGAGTTGAGCTTGACTCCATCCTCAAACCCGAAAAGGCCCCACAAGCTCATCTTTGATGATATCAGCCCAAACCAGTACTCCACCTCCACCTTGCTGGCGTCCTGAGTCGGACTGGAGCTCTCTGCCCTTTACCAATCCAGCCACGGGCCCATCCATCTGGCCCATCAAGACTCACTCTCATTTCATCAGTCCATAAAACCTTAGAAAAATCAGTCTTGAGATATTTCTTGGCCCAGTCTTGACGTTTCAGCTTGTGTGTCTTGTTCAGTGGTGGTCGTCTTTCAGCCTTTCTTACCTTGGCCATGTCTCTGAGTATTGCACACCTTGTGCTTTTGGGCACTCCCAGTGATGTTGCAGCTCTGAAATATGGCCAAACTGGTGGCAAGTGGCATCTTGGCAGCTGCACGCTTGACTTTTCTCAGTTCATGGGCAGTTATTTTGCGCCTTGGATTTTCCACACGCTTCTTGCGACCCTGTTGACTATTTTGAATGAAACGCTTGATTGTTCAATGATCACGCTTCAGAAGCTTTGCAATTTTAAGAGTGCTGCATCCCTCTGCAAGATATCTCACTATTTTTGACTTTTCTGAGCCTGTCAAGTACTTCTTTTGACCCATTTTGCCAAAGGAAAGGAAGTTGCCTAATAATTATGCACACTGATATAGGGTGTTGATGTCATTAGACCACACCCCTTCTCATTACAGAGATGCACATCACCCTAATATGCTTAATTCGTAGTAGGCTTTCGAGCCTATACAGCTTGGAGTAAGACAACATGCATAAAGAGGATGATGTGGTCAAATACTCATTTGCTAATAATTCTGCATCCCTGTATGTATATGTATGTATATATATATATATATTATATATATATATATATATATATATATATATATATATATATATATATTATATATATATTACTGTTCCAGAAAAAAGACAACACTCACTGGTCTTAAAAAAGTAAAAATTAACTTTTAATCATACCATGGGTTAAAATCAAAGGGTAAACATGAGTGCTGTCTTTTTTCTGGAACAGTGGCTATCATTTTTGACATTACACCCTGGCAGTTATCCTAACATTTACATGGTGTGCAGTTCTATGTGGGAAGTTCTATGTGTATGGAAGTTTCCCCTACATATTAAAAACCACGCCCACATTGTACTTTATATTTTACTCTAGAATATGTACACCTGATTAGATTTTTAATCATAAATTCATCCCCACTCTGTTTTGAAACACAGCTTTTTGTCTTGTACCTATATTGTCAGGCTTTACATAATTGACAGGGAAAGAAGCCTTTAACTTTACATACATTTGTTTCATTCATAATTGTCTTACTTGTCTTAAATTTGCTCAGAGCCATTATACTTTTGAAATTCCATGTTTTTTTCTTAATATAAATTCTAGTTTTTCTTGTTTGCTGTGGTGAGTTTCTTCCCAAAGATAGATTCATAACTTTTTAAATCTGGGCCATTGACAAATCCTGTGACCCAACTACTACTTTTGGCTTTTAACTTGCATTGTTAAATATATTTATATACAATAAGCCTCTCCAATGTCTTTGAAACTTAAGGTTGCCCTAGTTTCATATAAATACATTATTAGAAACTAGGTGATAATCCTGCACAGAGGACAGTCTGTGTTTAAAAAATACAACCCCCAAGCTAAAGTTACAAAAAATAATAAAAGTAAAATTACAGAAAAAAAAATAAACAAAGCTATCCAAAATAAAAGAAATAAACCTAATCTAATACCCCTATAAAAATAAAAAATCCCCCCCAAAATAAAACACCCCTAATCTGATACTAAACTACCAATTAGCCCTTAAAAGGGCCTTTTGTAGGCATTGCCCTAAGTTAAACAGCTCTTTTACCTCTAAAAAATACTAAGTCCCCCCTAACAGTAAAACCCCCCCACCCACCAAACCCCCCCCAAAATAAAAACCTAACACTAAAACAACTAAACTACCCATTGCCCCCAAAGGGGCATTTGTATGGGCATTTCCCTTAAAAGGGCAATCAGCTCTTTTTCAAGCCCAAAAAAACCCTAAACTGAAAAAAACACCCCAAAAATTAAAATAAAAAAGCCTAAACCTAAGCCCCAAATAGGTACTCATTGTTCCTGAAGTCTGGCGGAGAAGGTCTTCTTCCAGACGGATCCATCATCTTCTATCTTCATCCGGAGTGAAGGCAGCACGGAGCGGAGGTGCAGAGCTGTGTTCCTAATTCCTGGATCCACGGCGATGGTCCTTGGTGGCGGCTGCGGCATTCCTCGGCAGCATGGAGGCTCCTCTTCATCTGATGTCCATCTTAGACTGAAGATTGAATGCAAGGTACCGCAATCAATTTGGGGAACCTTGCATTCCTATTGGCTGAAATTTTGAAATCAGCCAATAGGATTAGAGCTACTGAAATCCTATTGGCTGTTTTAATTAGCCAATAAAATTTCAGTAGTCCTCATCCTATTGACTGATTTCAAAATTTCAGCCAATAGGAATGCAAGTTACCCCAATAAATATGGGGCACCTTGCATTCAATCTTCAGTGTGTGGCGGACAATCGCATGAAGAGGAGCTTCCACGCCGCCAAGGACCGCCACTGTTGAGGATCCAGGCATTGGGAACACAGCTCCGCACCTCTGTCCTGCATTCACTCCGGATGAAGATAGAAGATGATGTATCTGTCTGGAAGAAGACCTTTTCCGCCAGACTTGAAGAATAGTGAGTATCTATTTGGGGCTTAGGTTTAAGCTTTTTATTTTAATTTTTTGGGTGTTTTTTTTAGATTAGGGTTTTTTGGGCTTGAAAAAGAGCTGATTGCTTTTTGTAAGGGCAGACAAAGAGCTGAATGCCCTTTTAAGGGCAATGCCCATACTAAATGTCCCTTTAGGGACAATGGGTAGTTTAGTTTTTTTTAGTATTAGGTTTTTTTATTTTGTGGGGTTAGGTGGGTGCAGGATTTTTACTGTTAAGGGGTATTTTTTAGAGTTAAAAGAGCTGTTTAACTTAGGACAATGCTCTACAAAAGGCCCTTTTAAGGTTATTAGTAGTTTAGATTAGGGTGTTTTTTTTTGGGGGGGGGGGGGGCTTTTTATTTTCATATGGATTAGGTATACATTTTTTTATATTTGTGTTAATTTTTTTCTTTAATGTTAGACTTTTTATTTTTTGTAATTTAATGTTAGTTTTTTTAATTGTAATTTATTAGTAATTGGGGTTAATTTAGGGGTGTTAGGTTAAGGGGCTTAGTAATTAAATTAGTTATTTGCGTTGTGGGAGGTTGGCGGTATAGGGGTTAATATATTAATTAGGGTTATTGTGATGCGGGGGTTTGGTGGTTTAGGGGTTAATAGGTTAATTAGGTTTATTGCAATGTGGGGGTTGGTGGTTTAACAGTTATTAGATTAAATAGGTCTATTGCAATGTGGGTGGTTGGCAGTTTAGGGGTTAATATTTTAATTATGTTATTTGCGGATTAGGGGTTAATAACTTTTATTATTTTGTGATGTGGGGGTTGACAGTTTAGGCGTTTAATACTTTGTGCGTGAGGTTAGGTTTTTTTGTAATATGTGCGAGCAGTTACGTGTTTTTATTTTTTTTTCTTGCTGGCGATAATGTTTTTTTTTTTAAGGCTTCGGGTTTGCCTACGCTGCATCCAGGTGGATTCTGAAAATGGCAGGGTGGTGAAAGAATCCACATTCTGTGGATTCTTTCACCACGCTGGCATTTTCGGAATCCACCTGGATGCAGCTTTGCTTCATCCAGATGGATTCTATTGGCTGCCTCGTGCAGCCAACATTCCTCTGAGGATGCATACGCAACTGGCGATGGACGCGTTACAAACACGATTATAGTATAGATTAGAGATTGAAGATCAAAATGTCACTGAAATAGGTCTGATGATTACCTTTTTTTCATAAATATTTTTACCTGTGTACAGAATACTTATTAATAGAATAATATTAATATAAAGGGATATGCAATTAAATGGTGCTGTGGGAAGAAAAATTTAACTCACTTTAAATTTGGTCAGAAGGAAATCTATTACTCATTTGAAATTCAAACTAAGAGCTTTTTTGTTGTCTTTATTATACATTTATTGATAATACTATGCTTTTATGTTTAGTGGTCCTTTAATGTTCCTTTAAAACATTTGGAAAAGGGCCAGGAAACATCTCTAGGTTGCATTATGAAGGCGTGTAAGAGAGAAATGACCAAACGTGGCATTACGTATGTTCTTGGAGATAGATATATATCATGGTCCCAAATCTCAGAAACTCGCTGGCATGGAGAGAAATTATCAGGTTATTTTAATTAGCATTATAATGTATAGAAAGTGTGTCTCCTTTACATAAAATTGTCTTTAAAACAATCCCTGAGGGGCCTAGTAATACCAACACGACATCTTATAGAATCTCGCCAGACCATAGAGCTTTAGAAAATTGGGCACCAAGATATTGAACAGGGAATCACAGAAAGGTATACCCAAGAGCACTGTCCCAATAGTAGGTGGATACAGCTTCAGGTCACCTAGCCTCTTGTGGGCCAGATTACAAGTGGCACAGTATTTATTGATTTTGCTTGCGCAAACACCACCAGAAGTAAAATTTTAAAGCATGCGGCTCAGTGCGCATATTGCAAGTTCAAAGTAAAATGTAACTCCAGGACTTCGGATATTGTGACAGCACTTACTTCTTCTCCCCATAGACTTGAATAGAAAAAAACACTTATTGCTCGCTAACCTGACAGGAGTTAAACCTACAGTGCTGACCCAAAGGTAGATATAAATATTTTACATTGATACAATACACTTCTTGATATATAATCAACACTGCTGCTCCCTAAAATAACAGGTACTCCTCCAAGCACTACTATGATCGGTACATAGACTATATATTTATCGTCTGGAAAGGGGAGACATAACTTTTAGAATTATTCATAAAAGACATGAATAGTAACACAATAGGTCTGAGCTTTACACATGAATTTAGTGCAAAAAACATTCCTTAATTAGACAGAAATTCAAATAGAAGGAAAAATAATTAATACCAAAACATATTTCAAAACCATTGATGCAAACAATTATATCCATAACGATAGTTGTCATCTCAATAAATGGAAGACCAACATTCCAAAAGGACATTTCCTCCGTATAGGGAAAAACTGTTCAAATATTAAAATTTTCAATAAACAATCAGAAACACTGTCACAAAGATTTGAAGAGAAGGGATATAATCCAATTTTGGTCAACAAAGCAAAAAATTAGGTCCAAGGGACTGATAGAGAAACACTCTTAAGACCAAAAATCAAACACACCTCCAATAAAGAAGAACAATGTTTCATACCTTTTGTAAACCAATATAGTTCCCAACATCATGCAATAAAAAAAAAAAAATTACTAAACACTGGCATTTTATAAAAAAAAAATAATAATCAAATTTTAGGACATAGTGTCATAAACCACCCAGAAATCATTTTTAAAAAAGCCAGAAATCTAACAAATATTGTATCCCCTAGTGAATATAAAAAGTAAAAATTACGGGCGCAATCCGATATAGATCGCAGTTTGCGGCGCAAGCGAGGGAACCGGCGTCGCCCGCAGTTTCAGCTCGAAACTCGAGCTATCCCATATATGTCGCCGTCAGATGCTAACGTGCCGTAAGTCTGACAAACCAGCGATGTCCAGAAATCTGCGTAAGTACAAATTTCTGGCGTCGCCAGTGACTTGCGGCACGTTAGAAACTGCTGGTGCCTATAAAACCTGACTAAAGTCTAAAACACCCGCACTGTCTAACACGCCTCCCTAACATAGCCCGCACTGTCTAACCCTCTATCCGCTATCCCCCCTCACTATCCTAACAATACAAAAGCTATTAACCCCTAAACTGCCGCTCCCGTACCCCGCCGTAACCTAATAAAGTTATTAACCCCTAAACCGCCGCTCCCGTACCCCGCCGCCAGCTATATTATATCTATAACCCCCTAAAGTGAGCCCCTAACACCGCCGCCATCTATATTAAAATTATTAACCCCCAATGTAAGCCCCTTACACCGCCGCCATCTCTATTAAAATGATTAACCCCTAATTTAATCTACCTACCCCGCCGCCAGCTATATTATCTATGTTAACCCTAAGTATATTATAGTTGATATAGGTATTACATTATATATATTAACTATATTAACCCTAATTATATTAGGGTTAATATAGTAAATATAGTTACTATAGTATTTATATTAACTATATTAACTCTATCTAACCCTAACACCCCTAACTAAATTTATATTAAATGAATCTAATTCATTTATAAACTAAAATATTCCTATTTAAATCTAAATACTTACCTATAAAATAAACCCTAAGATAGCTACAATATAATTAATAATTACATTGTAGCTATGCTAGGGTTAATATTTATTTTACAGGTAAATTGTAAATTATTTTAACTAGGTATAATAGCTATTAAATAGTTATTAACTATTTAATATCTACCTAGTTAAAATAATTACCCAATTACCTGTAAAATAAATCCTAACCTAAGTTACAAATACACCTACACTATCAATAAATTAAATACACTACAAACATCTATCTAAAAATACAATTAAATTAACTAAACTAAATTACAAAAAAACAAACAAACACTAAATTACAAAAAATAAAAAAGATTACAAGATTTTTAAGCTAATTACACCTATTCTAAGCCCCCTAATAAAATAATAAACCCCCAAAATAAAAAAAATTCCCTGCCCTATTCTAAATTAAACAAATTTCAAAGCTCTTTACCTTACCAGCCCTTAAAAGGGCCTTTTGTGGGGCATGCCCCAAAGAATTCAGCTCTTTTGCATACAAATACAATACCCCCCCCCCATTACAACCCACCACCCACATACCCCTATTCTAAAACCACCCAAACCCCCTTAAAAAAGCCTAACACTACCCCCCTGAAGATCTCCCTACCTTGTCTTCACCACACCGCGCCAAACTCCTGATCTGATCCAGGCGATGTCTTCCTCCAAGCGGCAAAGAAGAATTCTTCCTCCGGCGACGTCTTCCTCCAAGCGGCAGCAAAGTCTTCATTCTTCCGGCGGCATCTTTAATCTTCTTTCTTCGCTCCGCCGCTGCGGAGCATCCATCCCGGCCGACTACTGAACTTGGAATGAGGTACCTTTAAATGACGTCATCCAAGATGGCGTCCGCCGAATTCCGATTGGCTGATAGGATTCTATCAGCCAATCGGAATTAAGTTAAAAAAATCTGATTGGCTGATTGAATCAGCCAATCAGATTCAAGTTCAATCCGATTGGCTGATCCAATCAGCCAATCAGATTGAGCTCGCATTCTATTGGCTGATCGGAACAGCAATAGAATTTGAGCTCAATCTGATTGGCTGATTGGATCAGCCAATCGGATTGAACTTGAATCTGATTGGCTGATTTAATCAGCCAATCAGATTTTTTTAACTTAATTCCGATTGGCTGATAGAATCCTATCAGCCAATCGGAATTTGGCGGACGCCATCTTGGATGACGTCATTTAAAGGTACCTCATTCCAAGTTCAGTAGTCGGCCGGGATGGATGCTCCGCGGCGGCGGAGCGAAGAAAGAAGATTGAAGATGCCGCCGGAAGAATGAAGACTTTGCTGCCGCTTGGAGGAAGACGTCGCCGGGAGAAGAATTCTTCTTTGCCGCTTGGAGGAAGACATCGCCGGAGGAAGAATTCTTCTTTGCCGCTTGGAGGAAGACATCGCCCGGATCGGATCAGGAGTTCGGCCCGGTGTGGTGAAGACAAGGTAGGGAGATCTTCAGGGGGGTAGTGTTAGGCTTTTTTTAAGGGGGGTTTGGGTGGTTTTAGAATAGGGGTATGTGGGTTGTAATGGGGGGGGGGTATTGTATTTGTATGCAAAAGAGCTGAATTCTTTGGGGCATGCCCCACAAAAGGCCCCTTTTAAGGGCTGGTAAGGTAAAGAGCTTTGAAATTTGTTTAATTTAGAATAGGGCAGGGAATTTTTTTTATTTTGGGGGTTTATTATTTTATTAGGGGGCTTAGAATAGGTGTAATTAGCTTAAAAATCTTGTAATCTTTTTTTATTTTTTGTAATTTAGTGTTTGTTTTTTTTTGTAATTTAGTTTAGTTAATTTAATTGTATTTTTAGATAGATGTTTGTAGTGTATTTAATTTATTGATAGTGTAGGTGTATTTGTAACTTAGGTTAGGATTTATTTTACAGGTAATTGGGTAATTATTTTAACTAGGTAGATATTAAATAGTTAATAACTATTTAATAGCTATTATACCTAGTTAAAATAATTAACAATTTACCTGTAAAATAAATATTAACCCTAACATAGCTACAATGTAATTATTAATTATATTGTAGCTATCTTAGGGTTTATTTTATAGGTAAGTATTTAGATTTAAATAGGAATATTTTAGTTTATAAATGAATTAGATTCATTTAATATAAATTTAGTTAGGGGTGTTAGGGTTAGATAGAGTTAATATAGTTAATATAAATACTATAGTAACTATATTAACTATATTAACCCTAATATAATTAGGGTTAATATAGTTAATATATATAATGTAATACCTATATTAACTATAATATACTTAGGGTTAATATAGATAATATAGCTGGCGGCGGGGGTAGGTAGATTAAATAAGGGGTTAATCATTTTAATAGAGATGGCGGTGGTGTAAGGGGCTTACATTAGGGGTTAATAATATTAATATAGCTGGCGGCGGTATAGGGGGATTAGATTAGGGGTTAATAATTTTTATATAGGTGGCGGCGGTGTAAGGGGTCAGATTAGGGGATAGATAAGGTAGATGACAGCGGTGTAAGGGGTTCTAATTAGGGGATAGATAAGGTAGATGGCGGCGGTTTTAGGGGCTCACAGTAGGGGGTTAGTTTATGTAGATGGCGGCGGGGTCCGGGAGCGGCTGTTTAGGGGTTAATAACTTTATTAGGGATTTCGGGGGGGGGGGGATCGCGGTTGACAGGTAGATAGACATTGCGCATGCGTTTAGGTGTTAGGTTTATTTTAGCAGATCGCGGTTGACAGGGAGATAGACATTGCGCATGCGTTAGGTGTTAGGTTTATTTTAGAAGATCGCGGTTGACAGGGAGATAGACATTGCGCATGCGTTAGGTGTTAGGTTTATTTTAGCTGCCAGTTTAGGGAGTTACGGGGCTCCAATAGTCAGCGTAAGGCTTCTTACGGCTGCTTTTTGTGGCGAGGTGAAAATGGAGTAAGTTTTCTCCATTTTCGCCACGTAAGTCCTTACGCTGCATATTGGATACCAAACTGTGCGGGTTTGGTATACTTGCCTATGGCCCAAAAAACTACGGGCGACGGCAGAAATATACGCGCGTAACTTCTAGGTTACGCCGTATATAGGATACCAAACCCGCGCAAATATTGGCGTCGCCGTTTTGCGGGCGACGATTTTTATCGGATCGACCCCTACATGTTTAGTAGAAAGCAACTTACATGGAGAAAGACTAGAAGGTTTTTTTTGTTGCATTCCATGTTGTTGCATTTCATGTAAAGCGTGGAAACACAGCACCAAAATCAAAATGATCAAATCTAATAATAATGAGCAATATATTAAAATCAGAGACATAAGATGCTCTGATAAAAACATAATCTATTGCATTCAATGCTCATGTCATCAATATTTCGGCCAAACAAGCCAAATGTTGAGGGATAGAATAAGGGAACATTTACATCAAATTGAACACAAAGCCACTAACACAGCACTATATAAGCATTTTTACAGAAATACATGAAGGAAATACTCAACACATGAAATTTTGGGGAGTTAAAAAAAGTCCATCCTAATAAAAGAAGAGGAAATATAGAGACTAACCTTCTAAGCAAGAAGCAGAATATATTTATAATTTAAAAACTTTACACCCCTTTGGACTAAATATGGAGTTTGATCTAAATTTTCTAACTTAAAAAAGAATTCTCTAACCTCACTGTTTTAATACTTAAAAAACATTTTTTTTTCAATAATAAAGAATTTTTAGTAATAAAAATAAGTAATAAAAATTTGTTTGATAATTAGGGATTTTTATAGTAAATATACATTTTTGAAAGATCGTTTAATACTTTATTATGGTTTGGGATATTTTCAAAATATTTTAAAAAAAGTTTTTTTAAATAGTTTTTTAATATTTTTGTTTAAAAATATTTTCTTTACATATATACATTTCTATACATTTAATACACACACATATATATATATATATATATATATATATATATATATATATATATATATATATATATATATATATATATATATATATATGTATATATATATATATATATATATATCTTGTTTTTTACAAATACATTTAATCTAAATACAATTTCTTATAAATACAATTTTTTATGAATACATTTTTATGAATACATTTGTACAAATACATCTTTAAATACTTTTTTATAAACACATCTTCTATAAGTATAATACTTGTTCTTGCACTCTTTCACATTTGATACACCAGTCAATACCAATTAAGGACTGAATAACATTGTATATATAATAAATGTTTAGAAATAAACATGCACACACTCTTTAACAAACATTTCATATATATTTTTTATTATTTTATTTTTAATCTGATATACACAGTATATATATCTAACACTCAAATTGCACTAAATATTTAGCAGTATACTAACCATTTAAAAGTACACTTAGTATAATCACTAGGGTTGCACCGATACCATTTTTCTAAGACCGAGTACAAGTAACAATACTTTTTTTCAAATACTCACCGATACCAATTACCGATACTTCTTTTTTTTGCCATGACAGTTTACCAAGCACAATACAGACTAATGATTTAAGATTGCTTGCTTCTTTATAATTATGAACTGTATTTAAAAGACATTTTGAAATAATAAAACAGTTTTATTTGATTGTTGTCACAAAGTTCACAGAACATGTTTATAAATAAAAATATTACAATAAAATATATTAATAATAACAATAAATAACAGCTGCAATAACTGGGGCTGGAAAGCTACAATTTAAAGGGGTGATTACTGGATGCCATTGGGTTGTAGGGTGCCTATATAACATTAATCTGACATTTGTATTTAATACAAAGTAATATAATTGAATTCTGAAAAAAAACATTGGGAATGGAGTGTCCCAGTAATCCCCTTTGAGAAAAAATGGGTATTTGCATTCTACGGACTCAACAGAAAATAGGGCTGGTCTTTATATTTTTCCAGGGCTGCTTTATATTCCCAGTCCAGTCCTGGCTAAGGTTGTTCCTCAGAGTACAGTAGGTTTTGAGCATAATTGTGCAAGATGAGAACTAGCAGTATAACAGGCAATCTAGCAAGTGGCAAGTTCTTATTAAGGAACAGAAGCATCTCTGCATGTTCAGCTATAAATCTGTTTCTGCTATCAGTAAGGACGTTTGACGCTAAGCTGAACAGTTTCACTTTTCACACTACTGCATGGGGCGGAAAGATATTTTTGGACCATTAAATCTCAGTTTATTAACTGCCCAGTACTTCAGGAGTTTGTCTGAATGAGGTACAGTGATCTCTCCCAGGTAGGCTTCCAGCTGTATAGTAGCACCTTTTGGAGCACTGCTCTGACGTACAATAATACAAATAACAGCAATGTGTGTTGGCAGAACAGAAGTGAACAAGTTTTAGTTAAGTCTCCACTCCAGCTTAAAATGAAATGGGAACATGCAGTTTGAAAAACGCCACAAGATGGTGTATGGGTAGGAAGTTGAGGTATCGGTTTAAGTATCGGTGCATTTGCACGAGTACAAGTACTCATACAAATACTTGGTATCGGTACCGATACTAGTATCGGTATCGGTGCAACCCTTATAATCACTTAATCTAATCACAATACGACAAGAACTGATCATATGCACTTTCTTACTTGCTCTTTTTGCTAATCTCAGCTAATCTCACTTTTGTAACGATGTATTATTATAAATTTTATTTTTTCACAATGTTTTTTGTATGTATTACCTATTCTGTATTTAAAATGTTTCGAATGTAACACAAAGTATCCTTATTACTTGATTCAATGTAACAATTTAATAAGGATTGTTTCTATACTGTTTTCTATTGGTTGGACTAATATCCAAACCAACCAATCTGAAGGTATCTGTGCCCTATATAGGGTTGTTTCTTACAGACAGCGGGCATCTTGATAAAGGCCATTGGCCGAAAAGCATAGATTTGTCAGCTGGCTATCTTGGATAGCATCCACAGACAGACTAATACCCGATCTGTCTACTGGCTATTTTGGATAGCTTTCACAGAGAGACTAATACCCTACAAGAATCCCCGACCTGCTATGAACTGGTTGCTGGCTGCACTAACTTTCTTGCTAAATCAGGTGACTTTTCGTCACTTACTATAAGTCTGCATCAAACTCGAAACACGGACCAGCTATACTAAAGTCTGTATTGAACATGGACAACCTACACCACAGTTTTGCAAATTCCGTAAGTTCTGCAAAGTTCCTTCCGAAATTGTAAGGGCTTGTCGCCCTAATCCAATCATCATCTGTTACTACGTGTAATCCGGAGAAGAACTGAGATCTTAAACAGCGCTTAGCTGGCTCCACACTAACACAATAGCTGTGGTAGGCCCATTTCTCCTCACGCCTTCACCGCCATTTGGGCGGCACGACCCAGTACTTTTCAAAGTTTGATTCCTAAAATCCACTGTAGTGTGATAGTTTTTACTAACAATATTTTATTATTATTTTTGTACCGGTACTTTTATATAATACAATCTTTATGTAATATGATCTTTTATAACAGAGCTCTTTGTTCTTTATATATTATTTGCGTATTATTTGTTTCTTTTGTTGCATTTGACTTGCATCATTGTTATTTAACTATGCTTTTATATAGTAAAAATATTTGAATCTATCATATGTGCTTTCTATACACACCTATACACCACTCATCAGTTATCACTTCAAAATGAGTTAGTACTATGATATTAGTTGTGACTTTGTTAATATTTGTCACCCAGTTGCACGTAATAGTTGCCACCATTATTTGCCATTTTTTTTTTTTTACTTTTCAATTGTCTTCAAATAAATGAAAACGTTCTATTTATTTTTAAAGGACCAGTAAATACAGTAGATAGTCTGAACTTCAAATGAGTAGTAGGTTGTTTTCTGACAATTTTCAAAGTTATGTCTATTTCCACTCCTCCTGTATCATGTGACAGCCATCAACCAATCACAAATGCATATACATATATTCTGTGAACTCTTGCACATGCTCAGTAGGAGCTGGTGACTCAAAAAGTGTAAATATAAAAAGACTGTGCACATTTTGTTAATGGAAGTAAATTGGAAAGTAGTTTAAAACTGCATGCTCTATCTGAATCCTGAAAGTTTAATTTTGACTTAAGTGTCCCTTTAAGTATATGTATATATATATATATATATATATATATATATATATATATATATATATATATATATAATCATCTGTCTGTCTATCTATCTATCTATCTATCTATCTATCTATCTATCTATCTATCTATCTATCTATCTATCTATCTATTTAAAAATACTTAGAACGTTTTCACCTAAGTGAAGAACATTAGAATGTAAAATATTTACAGTACATGCACAGCAAAACACATTGGGCTAGATTACAAGTGTTACAATGTGATCACAATATTGCAAAATCACAATCTCGTTAATTTACGCTCATATTACAAGTTTGAAAACAATCACATTTTACGCTCAAACTTTGTACGCAACTTCAAAGCTTGTGTAATGAGTTTGTGATCACAATTGTTTTCCCACAAAATACAAAAAAAAAAAAAAAAAAAAAAAGACATATAAAATTGAATTAGAAGATCTATAATCAATTTTTGCCAAAAGAGATTTTCAGGGCTATTTTTAGATTAGTTTTTTTTTTTAAAGATTTGTTTTATTTTTGGGAGGTTATTTTAGTTTTAGTATAGGAATTTTTAAAGTTTTTTTCTTAGTGTACTATAGTTGTAGGATAGGGTTTCTACTGGGAGTGTTTTCTATTTTTGGTAAGGTTTTTTTTTTTAACTGAAAGTGTTTTTATTTTTTGTAATTTAGGGGGTCTTTGATTATGGGTCTTGGGGGGGGTTGCTGTTATTAGTGAAGAGCGGTATTTTGTGATGGGATGTGGCAGATTAGGGGTTAATAATGTAGTGGGTAGTTTGCGATGGGGATGTGGTGGATTAGGGGTTAATAGTGAAGTGTGATCATTTGTGATGAGGGTGTGATGGATTATGGGTTAATAGTATAGCAGGGTAGTTTGCGATAGGGGATATGAGGAATTAGGGGTTAATAGTGTAGCAGGGTTAAAAGAGTAGGGGAGATGTAGCGGTTTAGGGGTAATTAGATTAAGGCGTTTATTGGGATGGTGGTTAACGCGTAAGTAGGAGTTTTATCTTTTTTTTATTTTGCTGCTTTATTGAATGTAATACCAGCGCTACCCGATACTTAAGTTAAGGTTTGAGTGAGATATGTAATTACCGCTCCACTTGTAATCTAGCCCATTATTAAATATTAAAATTGATTTTTTTTATTTTTTTTTCATATTTGCAGGTGTTTGAGTGGAAAGGTTTCCAAAGTATATAAAAGTTTATATCTGTACTAGGTAATAAGCCTGCCCAGAGGGCAGTCTATTTAAAATTACTGAAAAAAATAAACTAAATTATCAATCTTAATCTTATACCCCTATAAAAATACCCCCCCCCCAAATAAAAACGCCCCCTAATATAAACTAAACTACCAATAGTCCTTAAAAGGGCTTTTTGTAGGGCATTGCCCTAAGTTAAACAGCTCTTTTATCTAACACAATTACCAATTACCCCCTAACAGTAAAAAACCCTACCCAACCAACCCCCAAAATAAAAAAATGTAATTCTAAAAAAAACTAAGCTACCCATTGCCCCTAAAGGGGTATTTGTATGGGCATTGCCCTTAAAAGGGCAATCAGCTCTTTTACAAACAGCTCTTTTGCTCCCATAAAAAATCCCTAATCTAAAAAAAAAAATACCCACCCCAAAAAATATAAAAAACCTAAGTCTAACCCCAAAATAGGTACTCACAGATCCTGAAATTTTGAAATCAGCCAATAGTATGAGAGCTACTGAAATCCTATTGGCTGTCCAAATCAGCCAATAGGATTTTAGTAGCTCTCATCCTATTGGCTGATTTCAAAATTTTAGTCAATAGGAATGCAAGGTACCACAATATAAATGGGGAACCTTGCATTCAATCCACCTGGTTTCTTTTGGCTGCGCGCACAGCCAACATTCTCTTGGATGCGTGCACAACTGACGACGGCGACTGACACGTTACAAACGGAGTTAGGCAATTATATTATAGATATATGTATGTATATACATAATTACATATATACACATAGAGGACTAGATTACAAGTTGGGCACTGATTTATTGCATGACCAAAAACAAGCTTGCGGTAGCAATCAGAGCTCCAAAACTTAACCAGAGATTAGAGTCTTTTTTTTTTTTTTTAGGAAAAACAAATTCACATTATTTTCATAAAAAATACTGCATGGAGCAGTTTTTAAGGGTTAAAATCAGTGGGTGTGGGGCACTGAAATGGCCTTTGTATAGCTGTCTATGGGAACTGTGTGTCCACTGTAAATATACATGTACAGTATATGCTTATATACATATATATCAATGAGTTAATATGTTTATAAACACATATAAACACATAAATATATATATGCATATAATCATATACATATATATTTATATTTGCTGCCCATCGCTGCATGACTTAACCCCTTCACTGTGCTAGTTCTCATGTCGTGTCTTACGGCATGAGAACGACGCTTCCATTGGAGCCTATGGAAGCGCGCTCTCGTGAGCTCAATGCTTCTGTGCAATGTGAACCCGAAGGTCACGTTCACATTGCACGTCACTTGTCTTAGTTTAGTGCGTCTCTCTATTTTCTTGACCTCACTTGTAATATCAGCACACATCAGCATAAGCAATATTTAGCGCTCAACTTGTAATCTGGCCCATAATCACATAAATACACATGTATAAACACACATGCATGTACTAATTCCCAGCATATGGCGTAACATTCAGTCATGTCATCTTACAACCTGATGATGATGTATGCAGTTACTTGCCTGTAATGCAGGAGTGCTACTGAGCTGTTCTGATACTTTGTTAACGTTTAAGTCATGAGGTAGATTATTGGGAAAGCTAACCTCTTTGCCTCTTAGGGCTCAATTTATCAAGCCCTTCAACTCCCTATGCAGGTTCTCACAAAAGAACATACAGTCATGATTTATCATCAGACCGCTGCTTCCCTACCATCTTCTCCACCTCTTAGGTAAAGAATTTCAATCTCCCTGGTCTTGTCCAACCGGGGAGATTGACAGCTCTTGCCCGTGCGTGATTGACTGTGCGTGATAAGTAGGGGGAATTTCACATGAACGCAAATTAGCGCTCATGTGCAATGTTAAATTCCGGCAGCAGATTGCTGCCCGCCATAGGAGTGCTGGGGCAGACAGGGGCGAATATGTATTCCTCTCTCTGCCCTTAATTGATACATTTGAGCCCTTAATGTTAAAGATAAGAGTGTAGATCATTTGATTTATAAAAAATGTAAAGGTAGTGGGTTTTTTCTTCTTTTGTATTTTTTTTTAAAGATAGGTTGAATCTTCGGGGTATATTTATTACGCTGTTGGCATTTATCATTGCACTAGCAGTTCTTGTGAACTGCTGGTGCAATGCCGCCCCCCTGAAGATTCATGGCCAATCGGCCACTAGCATGGGGTGTCAATCAACCCGATTGTATTCGATCGGGTTGATTTCTGTCCGCTGCCTCTGAGCAGGCGGACAAGTTATGGAGCAGCTTGATCACCGGTAACATATGATAAATCGGCCCCTTCAAGTGATAATGTGATATAATTAAATAAGTTTCAAGGATATTATAAATAAAGATTTGGTCTTCAAATTGACAGTAATTTGTGGTTATAAGATTTGCCTGCAGGTGTGTTTTTTTTTCTGCATTAACACATTGCTGCAAATGTAACTCCAACCACTATTTGCCTTATTTGAAGGAGCCAATCCAGACTTGTTACCGGAGTAGATAAAGATTGGCTCTGTTATTGTGTTAGCAAAGCTATAACTGTTTTGTATTTTCTAATCTGATTCACCTTGCTAAGGCCTATTACTGCCAATTTCTAAGTGGTTTTAATATATTGGGATTTCACATGGATTACATTGAAAATTTCAGTTCTTTGTTTTAGCTAAATTGTACTGTTTGTTTATTTGGTTTATGACAAAGGCTACAGCAAATGCCATCAACTTCATCTGATTAGCAGTTATAAAACTTTCGCAGTTTTTTTTTTTTTTTTTTTTATATACGTACTCTAAGCTTCAGAATTAAATCTTCAGATATTACTATATTAGATACAGGTTTTACACCTGCTACCAGCAGTAATATCTAAATACAATATTTCCTTTCAGTTTATTATGACTTTTAAAAATGGCCAATCCCAGAGGTTTAGTAACCTTGATGAGACACTTTCCCCCTAATGATTAAGTGCTCAGTATTACAAAGTTGAGTTGTGCGCACTTGAAGGATCAATCAATTCTATTGTTTGGCTGCATGCCCAGGCACTCACTGTATCATTTGCTTGCATGAAATGATCACAAAATGTCTCAGTCACACTTTCAGCAACCTCACCACGCTCAGAATTCTTAAGAGCACAAAAAAAGTGTTTAAGTCATATCCTTGTGGAATATTATGACAGGTCTTATCAATTAATTTCAATAATGAGCAACTGTGGGATGTTACAAAACCTGTGCAGTGCTGCACATATGGTATTTTGTCTGAATTAAATCTCATGAGATTACATGATTTGTATTCTATGCCCAAGTCAATTTCTAGGGAATACATTAGTTTAATTGTGTGATAAAAAAAAAAAAAATTAGTCATAAAATGCATTTTTTTTTTGTGGTGTCGAAATATGTTCTTGTTCAAAGCATCACATAAATGTATACCAGCAAATAAAAGAAAGGTATAAGAACTCTAGCAGGAAAGAAACCCATAAAGTGTTAATTTGTTGAAAAGCATATTAGCATATAGGCTGATATGGGAATGACCTCTGGCAGGCCCTGATTAATAGTCAATATCAGGTTGTTTGTCAAAGCAATTCAGTATCCTATTTTTTTATGTGGCCTGTTTACTAAGAATAGAGGTGTCACAGGTTTGGTAAAGTCTGTCCAGGAAAGGGCCCTCAGGTTGGGAAGTGACGTTATATATACAGAGCCCCAACACAGAAGGTCAAACTCAGGACGTAATGGGATATATAAAAGGCAGAACAATACAGGAGCTCCTGAATGTCTGTCTGTCTCGGTCTGTGCAGTAACAGATAAGTAGATCAGTTTATGTACTGACAGACATATATTGGAATTGTTATGTATAGGTACAATGTATGTATGTGTGTATATATGCATATATATATATATATATATATATATATATATATATATATATATATATGCATATATATTTATATATATATAGTCACAATGTCCTAGGTATCAGTAACAAAAATCACATAGAAGTTGTAGACTTTTAAATTAATATATTTATTAGAAAACAATGATGTTTCGGGGATCAAACCATTCCCTTCCTCAGACCCTGACTCATATATATATATATTTGTTTAATTTGGTAGTATTTCTAAAATGTGTTAAACAGGATATCACGTGAACAAAACAAGCTAATTTGGCCTCTCATGTGAAAAGATTAATGACCCTTGATCTGTACTTTCCAGGTTTGATCCTAGGTTTCCTTGTCCCAAATCTGTATTATAGCTTAAATATGATAGGTAGGTACACATTTTTTTACTTATCTATTATTATTATTATTATTATTATTATTACTACTACTATTATTATTATCGGTTATTTGTAGAGCGCCAACAGATTCCGCAGCACTATAAATGGTTTGTCATCCTGTAAAAAGAATAGACTGGTTTTAAGAAAAAAATTGCAAGCATTTGGTTCTATTTACAATTGCTGTTGTCTGTGTTTGAATGGATTGTTGTATTCAGATACCTCTTATGAGGAAAAAAAATCTGGATTCTCTGTTTGTATCTTTGCTTTGCTATCGTTTCATAAGCACTGTGCTGCTTTTAGGAGTCCTTTGTTTATTCTGGAGGTAATTTCCTTTTAGACTATTGATTCTGAAATTGTGGTTCGTTCATTCTTCCCAAATCCAAGGAATGATAATAAAGCTCTACCACATAGATTCTATATTATCAGAGTTTTCATGTATTATTTGTAAACTACACAAGATCTCAGGAAGACTGATATTATATTTGTTTTATGTTCTGGTTCCAAATTTGTCCCAAAGCTTCTTAAGCTGGTTGGATTTCTTCTGTGACACTGACTTACATGTTCAGACGGTTTGCTTTCTGTTCATCAGGACCCTTAATCTTTCATCTATGTTTTGTCTTTATTTGTTTACCACATGTACAGCATATGCTGGAGATGTACAAATAAATATATTCATAGTAAGAATATTAAAAAGAGCAAGCATAGGAAAATGTCTCCACCTTTTATGGAGCATGGGACCAGCAGTGCTCTAAGGCTCCAGAGCAGCACTTTAACTTTGTGTTTTACGCCGTTGTTGTGGTTAAAAACACATTTGCAGGTTCTATAGTGATAAAACCACATTCTCTCGTGAATGAGACATGTACTTTTTCTCTATAATGGCCCTTTAATGTGCAATCTATTTTTTGAGCAAATGGCCTGAATCACTCAGAGCTAAAATCCTTCTGTCAGATTTAAAATAAAATGCTTCACTTTCAACAAACTGTCTAATTGATTAGTGATATCCTTATGGAAGCATTGTATTTGTTTGAAGTTAAAGTTCTCTTTGTTGTGAGGAATAAGTATGTATGACGTACAACACTTGAAAGTTAAGTCCTGAATATAACTAACTAGCGGCTAGATTTAGAGTTCTGCGGCCAAAGGGGTGCGTTAGCTACGCATGCTTTTTTTCTCCCGTACCTTTTAAATACAGCTGGTATTTAGAGTTCACAGAAGGGCTGCGTTAGGCTCCAAAAAGGGAGCGTATAGCATAATTTACCGCCACTGCAACTCTCAATACCAGCGGTGCTTACGGACGCGGCCAGCTTAAAAAACGTGCTCGTGCACGATTCCCCCATAGGAAACAATGGGGCAGTTTGAGCTGAAAAAAAACCTAACACCTGCAAAAAAGCAGCGTTCAGCTCCGAACGCAGCCCCATTGTTTCCTATGGGGAAACACTTCCTAAGTCTGCACCTAACACCCTAACATGTACCCCGAGTCTAAACACCCCTAACCTTACACTTATTAACCCCTAATCTGCCGCCCCCGCTATCGCTGACACCTGCATATTTTTTAACCCCTAATATGCCGCTCCGTACACTGCCGCAACCTACGTTATCTCTATGTACCCCTAATCTGCTGCCCCTAACACCGCCGACCTCTATATTATATTTATTAACCCCTACTCTGCCGCCCCCAACGTCGCCTCCTCCTACCTACAATTATTAACCCCTAATCTGCCGACCGGACCTCACCGCTACTATAATAAATGTATTAACCCCTAATCCGCCTCACTCCCGCCTCAATAACCCTATAATAAATAGTATTAACCCCTAATCTGCCCTCCCTAACATCGCCGACACCTAACTTCAAGTATTAACCCCTAATCTGCTGACCGGACCTCACCGCTACTCTAATAAATGTATTAACCCCTAAAGCTCAGTCTAACCTTAACACTAACACCCCCCTAAATTAAATATAATTTAAATCTAACAAAATAAATTAACTCTTATTAAATAATTTATTCCTATTTAAAGCTAAATACTTACCTGTAAAATAAACCCTAATACAGCTACAATATAAATTATAATTATATTGTAGCTATTTTAGGATTTATTTTTATTTTACAGGCAAATTTCAATTTATTTTAACTAGGTACAATAGCTATTAAATAGTTATTAACTATTTAATAGCTACCTAACTAAAATAAAGAGAAATTTACCTGTAAAATAAAAACTAACCTAAGTTACAATTACACCTAACACTACACTATACTTTAATAAATTATTCCTATTTAAAACTAAATACTTACCTGTAAAATAAACCCTAAGATAGCTACAATGTAATTAATAATTACATTGTAGCTATTTTAGGATTTATATTTATTTTACAGGTAACTTTGTATTTATTTTAACCAGGTATAATAGCTATTAAATAGTTAAGAACTATTTAATAGCTAAAATAGTTAAAATAATTACAAAATTACCTGTAAAATAAATCCTAACCTAAGTTACAATTAAACCTAACACTACACTATCATTAAATTAATTAAATACATTAACTACAAATAACTACAATTAAATACAATTACATAAACTAACTAAAGTACAAAAAATAAAAAAGCTAAGTTACAAAAAATAAAAAAATAAGTTACAAACATTTAAAAAATATTGCAACAATTTTAAGCTAATTACACCTAATCTAAGCCCCCTAATAAAATAACAAAGCTCCCCAAAATAAAAAAATGCCCTACCCTATTCTACATTAAAAAGTTACCAGCTCTTTTACCTTACCAGCCCTTAAAAGGGCCTTTTGCGGGGCATGCCCCAAAGAAAACAGCTCTTTTGCCTGTAAAAGAAAAATACAACCCCCCCCAACATTAAAACCCACCACCCACATATCCCTAATCTAACCCAAACCCCCCTTAAAAAAACCTAACACTACCCCCCTGAAGATCATCCTACCTTGAGTCGTCTTCACTCAGCCGAGCCACCGATGGAACTGAAGAGGAGATCCGGAGCGGCAGAAGTGATCCTCCAAGGGGCGCTGAAGAAGTCTTCCATATGATGAAGTGATCCTCCAAGCGGCGCTGAAGAAGTCTTCCATCCGATGAAGTGATCCTCCAAGCGGCGCTGAAGAAGTCTTCCATCCGGGTGATGTCATCTTCCAAGCGGGGTCTTCAATCTTCTTTCTTCAGGATCCATCTTCATTCCGCCGACGCGGAACATCCTTCTTCCCCGACGGACTACCGACGAATGAAGGCTCCTTTAAGGGACTTCATCCAAGATATCGTCCCTCGAATTCCGATTGGCTGATAGGATTCTATCAGCCAATCGGAATTAAGGTAGGAAAATTCTGATTGGCTGATGGAATCAGCCAATCAGATTCAAGTTCAATCTGATTGGCTGATCCAATCAGCCAATCAGATTGAGCTCGCATTCTATTGGCTGTTCCGATCAGCCAATAGAATGCGAGCTCAATCTGATTGGCTGATTGGATCAGCCAATCGGATTGAACTTGAATCTGATTGGCTGATTCAATCAGCCAATCAGAATTTTCCTACCTTAATTCCGATTGGCTGACAGAATCCTATCAGCCAATCGGAATTTGAGGCACGCCATCTTGGATGACGTCCCTTAAAGGAGCCTAATTAAAAAATTATAATAGAGTGGCGGCAATGTGGGGGGACCTCGGTTTAGGGGTGCATAGGTAGTTTATGGGTGTTAGTGTACTTTATAGCACAGTAGTTAAGAGTTTTATGAACCGGCGTTAGCCCATAAAGCTCTTAACTCCTGACTTTTTTCTGCGGCTGGAGTTTTGTCATTAGATTTCTAACGCTCACTTCAGCCAAGACTCTAAATACCGGCGTTAGAAAGATCCCATTGAAAAGATAGGATACGCAATTGGCGTAGGGGGATCTGCAGTATGGAAAAGTCGCGGCTGGAAAGTGAGCGTTAGACCCTTACCTACAAAACTCTAAATACCAGCGGTAGCCCAAAACCAGCGTTAGGAGCCTCTAACGCTGGTTTTGACGGCTAACGCCGAACTCTAAATCTAGCCTAGGAAAATATAAAAAAACTAGCTAACATGATAAAAACATCATTAACATAGACTTGTGGATACTCCCCTTTACTTAAGCGAACATGAGCATCAAAATTAAGCTTTTATGATTCAAATAGAGCAAGTCGTTTTAAGCCACCTCTGTTATAAAATGTAATTTATTCTCTTTGTATACTTTGTTGAAAAGCACATGTGCCTATACTGAGCAGCAGCTAATACTGGGAGCTCGGAATCTGGTTATTATGTAGGCATAAATGCTAGATATTTATCTTTTTATTTTTGTATTCATGATTGGAAAAAATTTTCTTTTTTACCCTGCGTGGTGCAAAATATGAGCAAATGAGCTCTGTTACAGTTATATTGATACTGATGGAAAAATAAATAAACATATTAAAAAAAAAAAAATACTGGGAGCTAGGTGGTAATTGGTGGCTACACACATTTGCCTCTTGTCATTGGCTCATCAGATATTTTCAGCTAGCTTCCAGTAGTATTCCTCTGGATCTGACTTTAACTATGTGTCCCCTTGCTGGTGTTAAATAAACAATTATATACAAACAACAGTGCAATAATAAAATGCTCTAACATTTTACAGTATTTTCTTTTTGCACTTTGTATGTCCCTTTAATTGTGTCATTGTACAGTGTTAGCATTTTTACTTAGGATCTGTCTCTAGAGAACACTTATGCTAAAAGCTAATTTTTGTTTGCCTTTTTGTTTCTACTTTACCATGACAATCATGGTAATTCTTTTCTCACTTGCTCCCAGCAGTATATCCTTGTTCTGAATACATAGGACAAAGCCATTTTCTCTGTATTGAAATGTCCTTGTGATTTATAGTGTTGACAACATAGCTCATACACTACATAATAGGATAGTGCTGATAATGAGAAAAAGGTATTGTTTCTAGAATATTAATTTTTTTTTTTTCAGAAGAGCATTATAAACACACTTCTTACTAGATTTTTGTACTCAAGGAGAAGCAAATATATACCCACCAGAGTCATAATGCAAATATATACCCGTCGGAGTCATATAGAAGCAAATGTATACCTGTATGAGTCATATAGAAGCAAATATATACCTGCCTGAGTCATATAGAAGCACATATATACCTGTATGAGTCATATAGAAGCACATATATACCTGTATGAGTCATATAGAAGCACATATATACCTGTATGAGTCATATAGAAGCACATATATACCTGTATGAGTCATATAGAAGCAAATATATACCTGTATGAGTCATATAGAAGCAAATATATACCTGCCTGAGTCATATAGAAGCAAATGTATACCTGTATGAGTCATATAGAAGCAAATATATACCTGCCTGAGTCATATAGAAGCAAATGTATACCTGTATGAGTCATATAGAAGCAAATATATACCTGCCTGAGTCATATAGAAGCACATATATACCTGTATGAGTCATATAGAAGCAAATATATACCTGTATGAGTCATATAGAAGCACATATATACCTGTATGAGTCATATAGAAGCACATATATACCTGTATGAGTCATATAGAAGCACATATATACCTGTATGAGTCATATAGAAGCAAATATATACCTGTATGAGTCATATAGAAGCAAATATATACCTGCCTGAGTCATATAGAAGCACATATATACCTGAATGAGTCATATAGAAGCACATATATACCTGAATGAGTCATATAGAAGCACACATATACCTGAATGAGTCATATAGAAGCAAATATATACCTGCCTGAGTCATATAGAAGCACATATATACCTGTATGAGTCATATAGAAGCAAATATATACCTGCCTGAGTCATATAGAAGCACATATATACCTGCCTGAGTCATATAGAAGCACATATATACCTGCCTGAGTCATATAGAAGCACATATATACCTGAGTCATATAGAAGCACATATATACCTGTTTGAGTCATATAGAAGCAAATATATAACTGTCTGAGTCAATATAAGCACATATATACCTGGCTGAGTCATATAGAAGGAAATATATACCTGTATGAGTCATATAGAAGCAAATATATACCTGTATGAGTCATATAGAAGCACATATATACCTGTAGGAGTCATATAGAAGCAAATATATACCTGTATGAGTCATATAGAAGCAAATATATACCTGTCTGAGTCATATCGAAGCAAATGTATACCTGTATGAGTCATATAGAAGCACAAATATACCTGTTTGATCATATAGAAGCAAATATATATCTGTATGAGTCATATAGAAGCACATATATACCAGTTTGTTCATATAGAAGCACAAATATACCTGTTTGATCATATAGAAGCAAATATATACCTGTATGAGTCATATAGAAGCAAATGTATACCTGTATGCGTCATATAGAAGCAAATATATACCTGCCTGAGTCATATAGAAGCACATATATACCTGAATGAGTCATATAGAAGCACATATATACCTGTATGCGTCATATAGAAGCAAATATATACATGTATGAGTCATATAGAAGCACATATATACCTGAGCAATATAGAAGCAAATATATACTTGTATGAGTCATATAGAAGCAAATATATACCTGTCTGAGTCAATATAAGCACATATATATACCTGTCTGAGTCATATAGAAGCAAGTATATACATGTATGAGTCATATAGAATCAAATGTATACCTGTATGAGTCGTATAGAAACACATATATACCTTTCTGAGTCATATAGAATCAAATGTCTACCTGTATGAGTCATATAGAAGCACATGTATACCTGTCTGAGTTATATAGAAGCAGAAATATACCTGTATGAGTCATCTAGAAGCAAATGTATACCTGTATGAGTCATATAGAAGCACATATATACCTGTATAAGTCACATAAAAGCAAATGTATACCTGTATGAGTTATATAGAAGCAAATATATACCTGTCTGAGTCATATAGAATCACATATATACCTGTATGAGTCCCATAGAAGCACATATATACATGTATGAGTCATATAGAAGCAAATGTATACCTGTATGAGTCATATAGAAGCACATATATACCTGTATGAGTCACATATAAGCAAATGTATACCTGTATGAGTCATATAGAAGCAAATATATACCTGTATGAGTCATATAGAAGCACATATATACCTGTATGAGTCATATAGAAGCAAATATATACCTGTATGAGTCATATAGAAGCACATATATACCTGTATGAGTCATATAGAAGCACACATATACGTGAGTCATATAGAAGCAAATATATACCTGTGTGAGTCATATAAAAGCACATATATACCTGTATGAGTCATATAGAAGCAAATATATACCTGTATGGGTCATATAGAAGCACATATATACCTGTATGAGTCATATAGAAGCACATATATACCTGCCTGAGTCATATAGAAGCACACATATACCTGAGTCATATAGAAGCAAATATATACCTGTATGAGTCATATAGAAGCAAATATATACCCGTATGAGTCATATAGAAGCAAATATATACCTGTATGAGTCATATAGAAGCACATATATACCTGTAGGAGTCATATAGAAGCAAATATATACCTGTATGAGTCATATAGAAGCACATATATACCTGAGTCATATAGAAGCACATATATACCTGAGTCATATAGAAGCAAATATATACCTGTATGAGTCATATAGAAGCACATATATACCTGTATGAGTCATATAGAAGCACACATATACCTGAGTCATATAGAAGCAAATATATACCTGTATGAGTCATATAGAAGCACATATATACCTGTATGAGTCATATAGAAGCACATATATACCTGTATGAGTCATATAGAAGCACACATATACCTGTATGAGTCATATAGAAGCACATATATACCTGTATGAGTCATATAGAAGCAAATATATACCTGTATGAGTCATATAGAAGCAAATATATACCTGTATGAGTCATATAGAAGCAAATATATACCTGTATGAGTCATATAGAAGCAAATGTATACCTGTATGAGTCATATAGAAGCAAATATATACCTGCCTGAGTCATATAGAAGCAAATATATACCTGTATGAGTCATATAGAAGCAAATATATACCTGTATGAGTCATATAGAAGCAAATATATACCTGTATGAGTCATATAGAAGCAAATATATACCTGTATGAGTCATATAGAAGCACATATATACCTGTATGAGTCATATAGAAGCAAATATATACCTGTATGAGTCATATAGAAGCACATATATACCTGTATGAGTCATATAGAAGCAAATATATACCTGTATGAGTCATATAGAAGCAAATATATACCTGTATGAGTCATATAGAAGCACATATATACCTGTATGAGTCATATAGAAGCAAATATATACCTGTATGAGTCATATAGAAGCACATATATACCTGTATGAGTCATATAGAAGCACATATATACCTGTATGAGTCATATAGAAGCAAATATATACCTGAGTCATATAGAAGCACACATATACCTGTATGAGTCATATAGAAGCAAATATATACCTGTATGAGTCATATAGAAGCACATATATACCTGTATGAGTCATATAGAAGCAAATATATTCCTGTTGGGTTGTTAATGATAAACATTAACAATTATTTAATCTAATTGTAGTCAACGGATTTGTTGTTGTTTGTTGCCTTCATTAATTAGGACTTGAGTAAAGTAAGCTAGGTGATTCACATACAATATACTATTTTAAATAACTTTTCAATTAACTTCTATCATCAATTTTGGTTCATTCTTCTGGTATTATTTGTTGAAGGAAGAGCAATGTACTTTTGGTAGCTAGCTGAATATATCAGGTGAGCCAATGACAAGAGGGATATATGTGTAGTGACCAATAAGCAGCAATCTCCCAGTAGTGCTTTGCTACTCCTGAGTCTACCTAGGTATGCTTTTTAACAAAGAATAATAAGAGAACAACACCAATAAAATAGTAGAAGTAAACTATTAAGTTCTTTTAAATAGCATTCTCTATCTGAATATATGTGTATATGAGTCTGTAATTGGCTGACGGGTGTCATGTGATGCATGCAACAGGAAACTTTAAAATTAAAAAAACAAAACAAATCTAAATTCATAGGGGATGGTCCTCTGAGGATTTCTGTAAGGAAGTTTGTGTCTCCAAAAAGAAATACAATTGCACACCATTATATGAAATAAATAGTGATAATTTGGCAGCCAACGATGCTTTACCATTTTTCTTCCAGAACTATATACATAAAAAAAAATAAATATATAAAGTACAACACATTTTCCAAATCCAGGCTAATGTCTTTCTATAAAACACACACAATTTTTTTTTTGCCATGCTGAATGCTGGAACCTTGTAACCAGCTGGTTATTAAGAGGATTTCTTGAGGCTTGTTTGTGCTTATTGGTAGAGTGGCACCATGCTTTCAGCCCAGTGTGACATAAAACTTATACCTCCCAACCAAATAATGTGTTCTATACTTTGATTTAATTATTTGAATATTTTCTTTTACCTTTGGTGAACCTTACTGGAATACAGTGGCTTACAATTTTACTATGAAGCAATCTATTAGTACGCATTAAAGGTTCATTTATTGTTTGTTTACACTTTCATAATTTTCTATACTAAATATTTTTTCCCCTTCAGTTATATATGATACCTAAAATTATTTTGAATTGTTGTTCTCATGCCCCGCTGCTCTAGCCATTGCTAGGGGTGCCTCGTCTCCTTCCCTGCTCGTTGTCAGGGTCTGTGTCAGATCCGGATGCGTGCGGCGCTGACGTCATCGCCGCACACTCCTCTGTCTGATGCCAGCCCGGATTCCTGTGGCGTGAATCCTATGTAAGTTGCACAGAAACAATCTATCACTTCCCAAGTATAGGTGTTACTTTGTGTGCTCCTGGGTATAATAGATTGTTACTGCGATTAGTCCTATTGTTGGTGAAGCCTGCCTGTCTGGCTACTCTGCCTGTTTACCCCTAAATTGCTGGATTGTTATACTGCTGCTGAACTCAGCTTGTCTGACTACTCTGCCTGTTAACCCCTAAATTACTGGATTGATATACTGCTGCTGAACTCTGCTTGTTTGACTACTCTGCCTGTTAACCCTATATTGCTTGATTGATATACTGTTGCTGAACTCTGCTTGTCTGACTTCTCTGCTTGATGAACCTCGATAGTTCTGGATTGCCTCTCTGTTACCAAACCCTACCTGCCTGACCATTCTAGTGGTTTACCCTTGGACAGCTTTACAGTTGCCAAACCCTGCCTGCCGGACCATTCTAGTGGTTTACCCTTCGACTGCTTTACCGTTGCCAATCCCTGCCTGACCATTCTAGTGGTTTACCCTTGGACTGCTTCACCGTTGCCGTTGAAGACTATCCTGCTTGTGGTGAGTGCTGCTTACCTCATCTTGCAAACTTTCTCTGCTCTGGGATATTCCCTATCATTCCGGTTCGACGCCGGGATAAGAAGACTACTGGCCGAGTTCGGTCTGATAGTGGAGTATCCCACGGGCATAACATTATACTTGGGCCATGGAGCCAGATGAGGTGGCACGAGCAGTTTATCTTCAGGGACATATGTTGGGAACCCATACCACAGATTTGCAGTATATGGATTCCAAGCTAGAGGCTATAAACGCTCAACTTTCTTTACTTGTTACAGCGAGGAATACCGCTCCTGTTGTTGTACATCCAGTCTATGCTCCTGGTACTGTGGCTTCTACCTCTGCTTCTGGAAGTATACCCCGGATACCATTGCCTGACAAGTATGAAGGTACTACTGATTGCAGGGGTTTTCTTAGCCAATGCAGGCTGTTCTTCCGCAATGATCCGCACACCTTTCAGTCTCACCAGTCAAGGATCACCTTTAACATTTCCTTACTGAAAGACAAGGCCCTAGCCTGGGTCTCTCCCCTTTTGGAACAGAACGCTCCAGTCCTGAACAATGCTGATGCACTTCTGTCTTTAGGACTTCTGGCCGTACTTCTCCTGCAGAATTTTCTCTCCTAGATCTCCGCCAGGGCAATAGAACTGTGGCACAATTTGCCATCAAGTTTTGAACCTTGGCACTAGAGACCAGTTGGGATGGCAGTGCCCTCAAGGCAGCCTTTAAGAGGGGTCTGCATGAACGCATTAAAGATTAACTCACTTATTGTGATATTCCCTCTTATTTGGATGACTTTATATCACTTTGTATCAGTCCAGACTCTCGCTTCGAGGAGAGACAAGCCGAGAGAAACAGCACTCAGAGAGTCCTTCCCTCCCGCCCTTTAATCCGTCTGGTTTCTGCAGTATCCTCTACCCCTTTAACTTCTCCAGCCACCCCAGTAAAGGAACCCATGGAGATTGAGACTATGCTTTTATTGCGGTTCTAACTCCCACCAACTAAAAGACTGTGACATTCGTCCGGGAAAAGCTAATGCTTAGGGGATAACATTGGGGTACCTCTAAGCATGATCTCTACTAAATCCCCTCACTCCTCTCGGATTCTGGTACCTGTTACCCTCAGCTTCCTTCAGAATACTGTCCACACTCAAGCCTTCATTGATTCAGGGGCAGCAGGAAACTTTCTGGATCACCATTTTATGATTCAAGCTGGCTTGCCTCTTCTGCAATTGTCTCAAAATAACTACTCTGGATGGCACCCCCCTTTGTTCAGGGTTGATCCATTTTGATTCAGCACCACTGACCCTAACTGTGGGAGTCATTCATACCCAACAGCTGCAGTTCGAGGTCATTCATTCCCCAGCACAGCCTGTCATCCTTGGTCTTCCTTGGCTTCGGATACACAATCCACAGTTCGACTGGGCTGAAGGACAACTCGTCTCCTGGGGTACCTCCTGTTTCAACTCCTGCCTTGCTAAAGTCACTCCTCTGCTCCGCATCCCCATAGACAGTATACAGACTGCTCCCCACCTTCCCTCAGTATATGCAGACTTCGCAGATGTGTTTGAGAAAAAAGCAGCCGACATGCTGCCACCTCACTGTCCTTATGACTGCAAGATCAACCTCTTTCCTGGAGCCCCACTTCCTAAAGGAAGGACTTATCCACTCTCCAAAGCTGAAACCGAATCCATGGAGGAGTACATCCAAGAGAACCTAGCTAAAGGATTCATTCACCCTTCCTCCTCTCCTGCTGGGACAGGATTATTTTTCGTCAGTAAGAAGGATGGTGGGCTCAGACCCTGCATCGACTACAGGGCCTTGAACAACATAACTATCAAGAATCACTATCCCATTCCTTTGATCACCAAACTGTATGACTCACTCCATGATGCTCGCTTCTTCACCAAGCTGGACTTACGTAGGGTATAGAATCTGACTCGTATTTTCCCAGGCCACAAATGGAAGACTGCCTTCAACACAAGATCAGGGCATTACGAATACCTTGTAATGCCCTTTGGGCTGTGTAATGCCCCTACTGTCTTCCAGGCATTTGTCAACAATGTCTTCCGTGACCTCCTCAACCGCACTGTCATTGTCTATCTGGATGACATCCTTGTTTTCTCTTCCACTTTGGAGGAGCATCATAAACGCGTGATACAGGTACTTCAACGTCCCAGGGACATTTCTTTGGTAGCCAAGCTAGAGAAATGTGAGTTTGATCAAGTTCAGATCCAATTTCTTGGTTATATCATCTCAAATGAGGGTTTTGCCATGGATCCTGCTAAACTCACTGCAGTTCTAGAGTGGCCTCAACCTACTTCATTAAAGGAATTACAGAGGTTCTTTGGGTTCTCCAATTATTATTGCATGTTTATAAAGAACTTTTTTTCAAAACGGAACAAAGACTGTAAACATTGGCCTCCTGAAGCCATAGATGCCTTCTCTTTTCTGAAAAGGGCTTTCTGTTCTGCTCCTGTACTCCACCATCCTGATCCTGACCTACAGTTCACTTTAGAGGTTGATGCCTCTGAGATAGGGGCTGGAGAAATCTAATCCAAAGGGATCCTTTGACTTCCAAGTCACACCCTGTAGCCATTTTCTCACGCTTTACTCCTGCAGAGAGGAATTTTGATGTGGGTAATTGTGAACTCTTAGCCATTAAGATGGCTTTGACTGAATGGCGTCATTGGTTAGAGGGCACCAGCAATCCCATTCAGATTCTCACTGACCACAGGAATTTGACTTAACTAGAGACTGCTCAGCGACTCAATCCTCGACAGGCCAGGTGGGCCTTGTTCTTTTCCTGTTTTAACGTTGTGGTTTCTTATCTTCCTGAGACCAAGAATAAGAAGGCAGACACCCTTTCCCGTCAGTTCCCTCACTCAACTGATTCCTCTGAAACTCCTATTGAACACATCATAACTCCCTCCTGTGTGGTTGCTCAACAAAATACCACCGTTTTGCAAAGATTGCAACTTGCCCAGTCCAGTAAACCTCTTGGAGCCCCCATGGCCTCTGATATTCTCTTTGTACCTTTGACCCTACGAACCCCTGTGCTATCCTGGGCTCATGATAGTAAACTCTCAGGACATCCTGGTTTGATTAGGAATTTTAAGCGTCTTTCCCAACATGTATGGTGGCCTACTATGAAGTCTGATGCTCAGGATTATGTGAAAGCCTGCACAACTTGTGCTGCCAACAAAACTCCCTGATCCTTGCCTCCTGGCTTGCTCCAACCGTTATCCATTCCCAAACAACAATTGACACACATAATTATTGACTTCATTGTGGACCTCCCACCTTCTGACCACCATACAGTTATCTGGGTTGTGGTGGATTGGTTCTCTAGACTGACTCATTTTGTACCCTTAACGAAACTGCCATTGGCCCAGGAATAATTGTCTCTTTTTCTCTTGCATGTGGTATGACTTCATGGCATTCCTGTGAATAGTGTTTCTGAGGTCCACAATTCATCTCTACCTTTTGGAGTGCCTTTTGCAAGTTGATTGGAACCACTGTTTCCTTGTCTTCTGGCTACCATCCTCAGACCAATGGACTAACTGAGAGATTAAACCACGATCTTGAGACTTATCTTAGAGCCTTTGTCAACAGCCTTTGTAGCTGAGAAACTAGTTGCAACCATTTTTAAACAATTGTTTTTATATTGAGGTGTTGTCAATTCACATTCCTTGTATTTTTAAATAAATTGTTATTTTTATGGAAGTCTAAGCCTGATTGTTTGTTTGGAGATATTGGTAACCATCATCCTGCTGCAGGATCAGTGTAGCTGGGTCACTGTGATTCCCCAGCCTGCCTCAATCAACACATAGGTGCTGCTCCCTTAGTGAGTATACAATCTTCAAGTTTGTCCATTTGTGCCATTTATATTACATTATTGCACTAGGAGGTGCTCCCCCATCTCTTTTTTGATTTCTTGTTCAGATTCTACATTTGTTTCCTTTGAAGCTCCATCATCCAATCGCTGGATCAGTGTAGCTGGGTTTCTGTGATTCCCCAGCCAGCCCCAAGCAGCACATAGGTGCTGCTTATTTTGTGAGTATTTTTCTTGCACAAATTCTATTTTTTGTTTATTATCTTGCAATATTGCACTAGGAGGCGCCCTCTTTTCTTTGTGATTAATTTCCACAGATGTTCGGTTGCTTTGTTTGTTATAAGAGGAGCTGCCCATCAAGCCTTCTATCAAGTGTGAATATCATACTACCAACCATACCTGGACTTTACCAAAAGAATTTCTTAAAGATTTCAGGACTATATTGAGTATCAGTACATGTTACATAGCTGAGGCAAAGAATCCAGCTAAGTTATTTCCACTAAGTGTATGGTTTGAGATTTATTATTGTTTTGTTGCACATCAAATGTTGTTAACTAACTAATATATGTGAATAGCGCCCCCTACAGTTGGATATCTAGGTATCATCAACAGGTTTGGATATCTCTTTGTACCTTTGAACCTACGCACCCCTGTGCTATCCTGGGCTCATGATAGTAAACTCTCAGGACATCCTGGTTTAATTAGGAATTTTAAGTGTCTTTCCCAACATGTATGGTGGCCTTCTATGAAGTCTGATGCTCAGGATTATGTGAAAGCCTGCACAACTTTTGCTGCCAACAAAACTCCCTGATACTTGCCTCCTGGCTTGCTCCAACTGTTATCCATTCCCAAACAACCATTGACACACATAACTATTGACTTAATTGTGGACCTCCAACCTTTCGACCACCATACAGTTATCTGTGTTGTGGTGGATTGGTTCTCTAGACTGACTCATTTTGTACCCTTAACGAAACTGCCATTGGCCCAGGAATTATTGTCTATTTTTCTCTTGCATGTGGTACGACTTCATGGCATTCCTGTGAATAGTGTTTCTGAGGTCCACAATTCATCTCTACCTTTTGGAGAGCCTTTTGCAAGTTGATTGGAACCACTGTTTCCTTGTCTTCTGGCTACCATCCTCAGACCAATGGACTAACTGAGAGATTAAACCACAATCTTGAGGCTTATCTTAGAGCCTTTGTCAACGCTCTCCATACCAACTGGTCCGAGTTGTTACCCCTAGTGGAGCTGGCAAAAAATACTCATTGGCACTCTTCTCTTTGATGTTTTCCGTTTCAAGCTGCAGCAGGGTATCAACCTTGTGTCTTCCCTCTTTCTGCTCAGTCCACTGGAGTTCCTGCTGCAGACCGACATGTTACTGAACTCACCACTCATTGGCAACGTATCCGCTTTCAGCTACGTTCAGCTGTCTCTAGATATAAAAAGTTTGCTGATCATCATAGAGCTTCTGTACGTGCCATCTCAGTAAGTGAACGTGTTTGTGTCTCTACTCAACATATTCATCTACGTCAACCCTGTCACAAATTGGGGCCTAGGTTTATCAGTCCTTACAAAGTCCTGAAAAGACTGTCCCCTGTTGCCTACAAAGTGGCCTTACCCAAAACCCTGTGCATACACCCTTCCATATTTCACTGCTCAAGCCTTACATCAAGAATAGATATACCCGGCTCTGAGATCCTCCTCCTCCACTCCCGGTCTGTGGTGACCCTGAATATGAGGTTGCTAAGATCCTGGACTTCAGATACAGGTGCAGACAACTGTAGTATCTGGTACATTGGAAGGTTACTCTGTGGTGGATCGTTCCTGGGTTTCTGCCTGTGATGTGCATGCTCCGTCTTTAGTCTCTAGATTCCATGCTGCTCATCCTTCGAAGTCGACTCTGGTTCCCGGAGGGAACCCTTGAGAAGGGGGCTATGTCATGCCGCACCGCTCTAGCCATTGCTAGGGTCACTGCGTCTCCTTCCCTGCTCGTTGACAGGGGCTGTATCGGCTCCGGATGCGTGCAGCGCTGACATCATCATCGCACGCTCTTCTGTCTGATGCCCGTCCAAATTCCTGTGGGGCGAATCCTGCGCATATGTAAGTTGCACAGAAACGATCTATCACTGCCCAAGTATAGGTGTTACCTTGTGTGCTCCAGGGTGTGATAGATCGTTACTGCTATCTGCCTTATTTTTGCTGAACCCTGCCTGTCTGACTACTCTGCCTGTTAACCTCTAAATTGCTGGATTGCTATACTACTGCTGAACTCTGCTTGTCTGACTACTCTGTCTGTTAACCCCTAAATTGCTGGATTAATATACTGCTGCTCAACTCTGATTGACTGACTACTCTGCCTGTTAACCTTATATTGCTGGATTGATATACTGCTGCTGAACTCTGCTTGTCTGACTTCTCTGTTTGATTAACCCCTATTGTTCTGGATTGCCTCTCTGTTGCCAAACGCTGCCTGCCAGATCATTCTAGTGGTTTACCCTTGGACTGCTTTACCGTTGTCAAACCCTGCATGCCTGACCATTCTAGTGGTTTACCCTTGGGCTGCTTTACCATTGCCAATCCCTGCCTACCTGACCATTCTAGTGGTTTACCCTTGGACTGCTTCACTGTTTCCGCTGAAGACTATCCTGCCTGTGGTGAGTGCTGCTTACCTCATTTTGCGAACTTTCTCTGCTCTAGGATATTCTCTATCATTCCGGCTCAACGCCGGGATAAGAAGACTACTGGCCTAGTTCGGTCTGATAGTGGAGTATCCCACAATCATAATAGTTGTATTTTTATGTTTAAAAATAAAGAAAATTGTAACAGCCTTTAATGTAGAATGATACAATTTATATTACTATTGTATTGCAATAAACACTAGAGCATACAGTATGTCTTTAAAAAAAGGGCAGAAGGATAATAGAATATGCTGTAGAGAATTGAAAAACAAATGCTATCCATCAATATTCATCTTACTAATGTCAAAATGTGCAATCTTTGTCTAAGACTAAAATGCTACTTTTATCAATAAAATATTACTATATTGCTTGCGTTAGCACAGACATACAGGTAGCCATGTTAATGATTGATTAGAATGCTAAATTAACAAATGACAATTTAAAATATGTCATATTTATGTTTTAGAAGTTGTTCCTTTATCTCTGATATTAAAAAGGTTGATAATGCTGTCGAGAAAATAAGGTGTGTTTTCTTCTTTGGTTTAAGAATTAAGATCCACTGATGAAAATGGAAGTGCCCAATCAACATATTGTTAACAAAAAATAATATAAAACAGTATATTATCTTGAAATATTGTGTTTGTGTGATGATCAAAACTTTTTTTTTTCTATCGACAGCACCATGGACAGCAACAAACAATAGTGTGCTTATGTAATAGGTATTTATATAATTAAACAATTTCAGAATACTTAAAGGGACACTGTACCCAAATTTTTTCTTTTGTAATTCAGAAATAGCATGCAATTTTAAGCAACTTTCTAATTTACTCCTATTATCAATTTTTCTTCGTTTTCTTGCTATCATTATTTGAAAAAGAAGGCATCTAAGCCTTTTTTGGTTTCAGTACTCTGGACAGCACTTTTTTATTGGTGGATGAATTTATCCACCAATCAGCAAGGACAACCCAGGTTGTTCACCAAAAATAGGCCGGCATCTAAACTTACATTCTTGCATTTCAAATAAAGATACCAAGAGAATGAAGAAAATTTGATAATAGGAGTAAATTAGAAAGTTGCTTAAAATTTCATGCTCAATCTGAATCACGAAAGAAAATTTTTGGGTACAGTGTCCCTTTAAAGCACAACCTTAAACTTAACTAATTAATACTATTATTGTTATTACCAGTTATTTGTAGTGCAATAAAATATATCCAACAAATAAATGTTGATAAATAAATCAATTCTAGTTATTCCGTATGCCTCAAGATGAAAGGTTGTTTTGAACATGTCAAATCTGAGATTGAGAAAGGCAAGGTATTGCATCAACCAACTATGCAGACTGTCTGGGTTTTATTATTGCTTTTAGTGAATATATTCCAATAATTATAATATAATAATATCCTTAAAATTAATTGTAATTAGACTGTCTGAGTTTTATTATTGCTTTTTTTGTGAATGTATAATAATAATAATAATAATAATAATAATATAATCATATTCTGAGAAAATAATTGTAATTGATCTTCCATACTTCCATCTTTATGTATCCAAATACTTATCCACCAAGTATTAGCTTAGTTGTTTGATTGCATCAGTCAGTAAAAATAGGATCTATCATTTATTAATTTGTATGCGGGGTGTGGGTGTTAAATACATTTAACTATAATACTGTTTTTATTTTATTATTAAGAGATCTAATGGTCAAAACATTTTTTGTAGAAATCTCTAATAATGTTTCTGTTAACATTATTTGCATTTCACCTTGTAGCCTTTACAACTATTCATTTATATGAATCCAACAAACCCCTTGAAACTACTTAGCTAAAGCAATACTAAATATACACAGTGATTAGCATTACATGCACAGCAAGTATATTCTCTGTTTATTATAATAAAACGCATGCACCTAAATACACAAGCTACTATTTGTATTAGATTTTAGTGAACAGTGTCCTAGCCATATTCAGGATTAAAACTCATACTAATAAGAAGGGCAGCTTAAATGGGTTAAGAAAATAATATCCTTCAGGTACCCAAGTAAAAATAATTAACAAGGCTTTTGCTGATTCCAATGATAAAGAGGTATATGCTGTAAATGTGTCCTTATGTCCTTTTTTGACTGTTTGATATCAGAAAACTAAGCAACATTTGGCAGGACACAAGGCCTGTACTTACTTCACAGGCAGGACAATTATATCTGCAATTTCCAAATGTCGCTCAGTTGTAATCATTTTATGCATGAAAGGAAATGCATAAACATTGTTTTTTTTTTCCTTTAATAGTTTTAAAAATATGGGCTAGTTGCTTAATATGCTCAAGGGGTAATATTTTTAACTGTATATATTATATTCTTAAAGAATTCTAAACTTGAAAGTCTTTCAAGTACAGCAAGGTAAATATCCTTGTTTTTTTTTTTGGATAATTAGATGCTTATTATTATTCTGTTACAATTACAGCATTATATTTTACATGCATGATCTGAATATCAGGAATATGGGTAATCTGTACTCCTGTCCTGGCAGGCCACAGCAGGGCTAGGTCAGAACCCCATTGAGGGGCGGTGGGTGGGACAAGCCTGCAGGATGGGGATAGTTGGGAGATATACATCTAGGCTTTTTGCTCGCTAATAAGAAATCATTGTTGTAGATAACCATTGAGTCTGCTGTCACAGGCCATGCATCAGGATTGACTTATTGCATCTTAAGAAGCTTAAATCTAACAATAGAAAAGACTGAAGCCTGTTATGCTATGAGAGTACATCCTTGTATGTGTGGATATAAGAGTTAATCTTTTAAAATATAATGAATCAAAATATTTCAACACTGAAAATAGAATAAATGTAAATTTCAATGTTAAAGGATTATAAAACTGAGATAAAAAAACAAAAAACTTTATTCTAAAGTTTATAAACATCTAAAACCATTAATTACCTTTGCAATTTTCTTTTTTTCTCTTTGAAAGAAAAGTATTTGCCTCTTCCACTGGCACTTTCCACTGTAAGTACAAACTCCAACTGCTCTGGATTGGCTGCATGTAGCCTTTATAGACACCTGATTTTGTGAAAAAATATCTATCATATTCAACCATTAGAAAATCCCGGTTTTATAGTTACAAATTGATATTCTTCACCTTTTTTCCCTTTGTCTGAACATTCAAGTTCCAATGTTTATATTTCATTTGTTACAAAAAGGCTGAGCACTGTTGATAATATCAATACAAAATGACCTTTTCATTTCTCCTGGATCCCTTGAATTACACTAGAGAAACTCCTGTGGGGAATGTAATTACAGATACACCCACATGGAAGTAGGAACAATAAATGATTTGAATGCTATCTGTGTAATTAAATAAATATAGTTAATTCTACATTTTGAAGTGAATCCATTGCTTTAAAGAGACATAAAACAGGTTGAGATTTGTGCATATCCTAAAAGGGCTAATTAATTAAAAATAGTTTACATAATTTTTTTTTTTTTTAAATAATTTAAGCTAAGCTTAATTACATAGCTAAGCTGCCTGGAGAATCCCCCCCCCCCCCCCTTTATCAATGTTTAGCCACAGACATTGTATTTCAACTGAGTTCACAGCTCCTAGGCATGCTCCAGCAGATATTCCCATACACATTTTTGCATTCTACCAAAACAACAATATATATAGCCATAGAAGGAAATGTGTGGGGGAGTTAGAGCTTTACAATTCTGGACCTAAAAAGAAAGGCACTGCAGTATAAATTTGCTAGTAAAGTAATTAAAGTACATATTATTATATTTTGTCTCTAGCCCAACTTGTTTTATGTCACTTTAACTATGATATAAAAAAAAAACACTGTTGATAAATATATGACATTAATACACCAAGCCTAATTAAAATATAAAAAGAGCATCTAAATAAAATATCTAGCTATCTCACACAAAAAAAAAAAAACAGTGACCTTGTTTTAAAATTGAGATCATGTTTAAAATTAATTGAGTCTCACTTCACCTATCTTTTCCAACATTTCATCAGTGAGCATTTCTGCATCTAATGCCTGCAGTTGCATAGGGTATCTTGCTTATCAAACACTAACTACTAGCAACATGGAAATAATAATCACAACTACAACACTTTGGAAAAACTCTTGCAAAAATGGTTTATATATGTGTTTTTAATTGGTTGAGGCATTCTATTGGTATAGTCAGAATTTTTCACCTGCACCTAAGCCCAACATGCAAAGTACACTATATGACCAAAAGTATGTGGACACCCCTATTAACTGTTGATTGCAGGTGTTTCAGCTACACCCATTACTAACAAGTGCATAAAATCCAGCACATAACCATGCACTCTCTATAGACAAAAATACTGAAGCTCAGTGACTTTTATAGGATACCATCTTTACCACCAGTCAGTATATGAAATTTCTGCCTTACTAGTTTTGTCCCAGTGAACTGTGTTGTTATTGTGTAGTGGAAGCATCTTGGAGCACCAGCAGTGCAGTCAAAAAGTGGTAGACCATGCAAATTCACAGAGGGTGGAGTTCTCAAGTGCTGAAGCTCATAACACGTAAAACAACTCCTTTCATCTGTTTGCATCTGTCACTACATAGTTCCAAACTGCCTCTGGAAGCAACATCAACACAAGAACTGTTCGTCAGGAGCTTTGTGAAATGAGTTTCCATGGGAGAGACACTGTACACAAGCCTCAAATACACATGCACAATGCCAAGAGTCAGCTGTCAGTGGAAACTTTCTCTGGAGTAATGAATCATGCTTCAGTATCTCACAGTCTGGTGGAACAATGTGGGTGGGGTGAATGTTAGGAGAACGCTACCTACCAGAATGCATAGCGCTTACTGTAAAATTTGATGGAGGATGGATAATGGTCTTGGCCTGTTTTTCAGGGTTTGGACTAGGCCCTTATTTACAGTAAAGTGTCATCTTAATGTTACAAGATTCAATTACATTTTAGACGATTGGGTGCTTACAACTTTGTGGCAACACTTTGTGGAAGGTCCTTTCCTATTCCTGTATGCTTGTACCCCTGTGCACAAACTGAGGTCCATGAAGACATGGTTTGGAGAGTTTGTTGTGGAGGAACTCAAATGTCCTGCACAAAGCCCTTATCTCAACCCCATTAAACACCTTTAGGAGGAATTGGAATGCCAATTGCAAGCTAGAACTTATCATTCAACATCAGCGCCTGACCTCATAAATGTTCTTTTGGCTAAATGGGCACAAATTCCCACAGATACACTCCAAAATTCTCTGAAAAACTTTCCCAGAAGAGTGGAATCTTTTATAGCTGCCAAGAGGGGGCCAGGTCCATATTATTGCCCATGGGTTTGGAATGGGATGTCCAACAATCTCATATAGGTGTGATAGTTTTTTGTGCATATTTTAGAGTGAAGTTTTTTATAGAGAGATAATCCCCCCCCCCTTTTATTCTGTTCAGTAATGATTTAAAGACATTTTGTTATGCTGGTATCCTTCACAGTGGAATTTGATGTATAGAAGAGAACAAATATAAAATAGATGCAGTTCCTTTGATTATAAAGGGGAATGCCTTGCAACGCCAGACTTTGAAGAAGGGTTGGAATAAATCTTTATACAACTTTTAAGTGTCTATGTTGTAGCAATTTGATATTGGTTTCAGTTTTGTGGAGTCTAGACTTCTGTCTTTACAGGGTTGTGTGAATTGTACTGCCCAATACCCAGCACAATTCCTGGGTGTCAGGCAGGCAGTATTTTTTTTAATAGTCAGAAAGGCAAGCAGGGCTTCAGTCACATTTCCTTATTGTTGTTGCACCTCCGCTTAGGTGCTATGGGTAACATGTCCTTGTCATGGATGTAGAATGGCTCCTAAACATTGTCTTATATCCCTACTATAAACACACAGCTGGGTATATGTGTAAGCGGTTGTGGAGGCGGGATGGAAGTCAGTCAGCATGTGGACTACTGGGGTACTACAGTTCACATTACTGATTCGTTTTACATTTGGCACAGATCTAGTGGTCTGAAAATGTATTTACTTTTTTTATTACTGTCTAATGAAATGTCAAAACCAGCAACTTGAAATAAATATATTTGTTATACTCCGCAAACATATATGTTTGCATACTATAAGATATATATATATATATATATATATATATATATATATGTATGTATATATATATATATATACATATATATGTATTCTATTGATTATTTAGAATATTTTACAGTATGTTTTTAATATCTTAGATGTAATATTTCAATAACACGCCTTTAGATTACTACGTTTAAGCACCATAGACTTAGGAGGGTAAGTCTTTTATATGGATTCTAACTTACCTTTGTATCATTATTTTAACCTTTGAAACCCTTCCTCAGAAGATGTCACCCCAACACATATGTTTTTTTTTTTTTTCTTTTTTTCAAAAGCTTTATTGAAAATTCAATAAACATAACAGTACGATTGTATAAGTATACACGATACATGCATAGACAAAGGAAACAAAAGTACATGTATACTGCAATATTCTAACAAATGTGAGTTCCTCCAATGCCACAAGGGGACACTCTTGGCCCCCCAATAAGTTCATAAAATATAAAGGAGGAAAACTGATGTTATAGGTGGTCGCTCATGGACCATTAATGTGGTAACATTGGCCCTTTTGGGCTTTCAATATAACATAATTAACAGCAGTGAAATGGAAACAGAGGGATAAAGGCACACTTAAATACCAAACCACCTGCTGATATATAAGTCCATGGGAGTACAACAATAAAATAAGACCATAAGTATAACCCATTATGTAACCTGTAGAGGAGACATAGCCCTAGAATAAATGTTAAGTATGGAGCCACACTTCTGTACCATAATTGGTACTTTCAATGAGACTATATATGTCACATATGTATACCCTAGCAGATAGGGTTGTGAACTGCCCTGGGAGCAAATATCTAGAATGAGCCTATCACCCATACATTTGCATAACTATTCAAGTTCAAATAGGGGGATGATTAATTAATGGGAACTATCTAAATGGGTACAGTTTAAGGGGAACCGTGCTAAGACAATATAAGAGAGGGGTACGTTGTCCCTAATTGGTTATCAGAAGATGAAATTTATAGTTAGATACACAGTGATGGGTGATATGAAAATTGGCCTGCACTCATTCCGAATCTATAAGGACAGCCCCAAAGAATCTTAAACCTGAGGCAAGTTGGTCGAGACTTAACTATTGGGCTCATCTAATAGTCCCACTCCCCCACATAACAGATAATGTAACATACAGTCCGTCTAAGCTCAGGGATACACTAACATGTATACGTGTATGCTCAGCCCCTTCTGAGAGTTGTTAGGAAAATATAGAAATTAGGAGAAGTAGATATAAGCCTGTTAAGGCTGAACAAGAGTCCCGCTATCTCCAGCAACAGTAATTATATTTTATGTAGTCTCAGGAAAAGCTGGTTGACAACTTAGGAGAAGCAAGCAAACAACTGTACATTACAGTCACAAAGTAGGACCTCTAATATCGGGATTTCTGGCCATCATCAACAGAGATAGAGGTGCCACTAAGAGTCAGGTTGTTGATAAGCCCTGTTGAACTCGATCTACTAGGCTTGCGGGGGTTGCTTCCAGAGCCATTAGGTAATATGTAGGGTGCTCCAAAAGATAGTCTAGAACAGGGCAAGCCGGGATATTACTCTTCCTCCCGGCATCATATGGAAATATAGTGTTTGGTGACAAGTACACTTAAAGAGCTTAGCGGGCAGTTGTAAGATTTTGTGGGCCACTTTAAGAAGGGAAAAGCTCAGCTCTCTAACCTATGCCCGCTCTGCTTAGTGGAGCGAAAAGTCTTACCGGCATCTTACTGAGCAGATGGGGCTGCGGGAGGCCGAGGGGCTTGGCTTTCGGTAATCCCCTTCCAAGAGATATCTCAAAGAAAATTAGACGTCCCAAATCTGAGCCCGGCTCTTCCAATGTGAGCCAGCAAAGCTGAGACGGGTCATCGGTGCTGTTATGGAGAGTTAGAATGCGCGCACCAACAGGCCGCCTCCCACGAGAGCCAAGGATAGGCACAGCTCCTGCCATGGGAAGCGCGGGTCTCTGTGAGTCTGAGTAGCCAACATCAAGCTGCGGGGGCCTCCGCAGCATCGCAAAATCCCTGCAGGTATTTTCTACGTTAGGCACATCCCACCGCTGGGGCATCTGAGCTGCCTCCCCCTTGTACTGGGGAGAGGCACCGCTTTCTTCTGTATCTTCGCTCTCAGAACAATGCCCACCAATATCGTTAGTGCAGAATGGGGCAGCCTCCTCTGAGACCAGTACTATGGGAGACTCCACAGTTCTTTCGTTGAAAGCCTTTAGTTCACGGTGGCCATCTTGAGAATCACGTGGGGTCAAGCAGCTTGTAAAAGACTGCACAATTAAGTAACGCAGTCCAGCATAATGTTCATTAAACATTTCAAAGATAGTGTCTTCTGTTTCCCGTGTATCGATATCCATCTTTAAACAGAGTGTGTAGTCAAGTAGGACTACTCGTAACCCAGTTACCTGGGGGGGGGAATGTGCGGCAGCTTAAAACACAGCGGCCTGTCAGACAGGGTCGCTTAGTTTGGCCAAACAGCATAGGCTAAGGATCCAACTCAGATAGGCTCGTACTCCACGCCAATCTTTCAAAGTCATAAGCACCAAAGAATCATAAATATCCCTTAGGAACCTGAAAAGGCTCATATATGTTGTCTGTAGATCAGGAGCTCCTCCAAGATGCGTCCTGCCGGTTCAGCTCGTCGCTCCGCCCCCGTCTTATTTTTTGTTTTTAAGAGCAGAAAATGGTCTAGCCATCCTGAAGGCAACTTCTCACCATTGGCAGTTATAGATCTTAAAATTATGGGAGCCAAAAAAAAGTGTCTAAAGAGTTGAAAGGCACACAACACATAATATTTGCAGCTCAACAGGGGTGCATAGAATGCCCCAGCACCCCCACATATAACTTTCACTGCTGTTCACCCATATTGGTAACACATGCTCATTGTTTACATTCCTGACAGTGTTGCTAGAGCTACTATTGTTATTTTGAAATTAGTTAACTAGAAATGATATGTGTAAATGTTCTTCTGTCCAAACTTCACTTGCATCATTTATGCTATAGACAAGGGGACGTCTTATTGGTCACTTACAGAAGTACATTAAAACTAAAGAAGTCAGATCTCCTGAGGCTCAATGGATATTGTTTCTGATTTTTGTATAGTGTTTCTGATTCTTGCCCAGTGTTCAAATCCATTAGAGGACCTTATAATTGTTAATTGTTATTTCCTTCTACATAATACAAATCTATCAAAGCTCATTTTATATATATATATATATATATATATATATATATATATATATATATATATATATATATATACTGAATATATAAAAAAGTTCAAAGTAGACAAGCACTCCAGGAATCCAGTTTCAATGCCCAGGGTGCAACAGATAGGCAAATAGAAAATAATGAAGAGTGCACTCGCCAGGACTTTTTTAGAATTTTATTCCAAATATGTGATATTTGGAATAAAATTCTGAAAAAGTCCTGGCGAGTGCACTATTCATTATTTTCTATATACTGTATATATATATATATTATTATTTTTTACCTTGAGAGATCTTGATCTCTCCAAGGTCTCTATAAATGAGAAACTTATATTACTATATAAGGACAAAAAATCCCAAAGATTTTATGTGATTTCGACCAATGGTGGCAATTTTTTCATCATCAGGCCTTTAGTCTTTGATTCTTCTAAGGTTAACTGTACTAAGGTGGTCTGAGTCCCCTCTGAAGAGGAGCAGTACATAACAAATACAATAATACAAAACTTAATAGGAATACCAGCCATAAAGTGTATACAAATATAATGTACATTATCAACACTGAGGGCTAGATTACGAGTGGTGCACTAACTGTTGCACAAATGCAATGTCGTTTTTTTTTTAGGCTCCCTAGAGCATCTTCGGACTCTCTAGCCTCACCAGTCCTTATGTTATTAAATAATATTTTATAACATAAGGACTGGTGGGGTTAGAGAGGCTGAAGACGCTCTAGGGAGCTTAGAAAATGATATTGCACATGCGCTACTGTTAGCGCACCACTCATAATCTAGCCCTAATTAATAAGATATAGGGTATCGGTAGTCACTTTAATGACTGTTGTATATTTATTGACAATCTTTATCTTTACATAAGACATCCCTTTACAATTTACATTATTCAGATTACCAAAAAGATCTTGCATATGCAACCAATTATGTTTTATTAGTACACATATTTAAGTGATATAAAGATTAATGAAAGGTGTTTTAAACTAACAAATAGCCAGCACATTTTGTTCAATTTCTCTTTGCATTTCCTCCTTGGGTGACTATTTGCACAGGATAAATGAGCTGTCACTGTTGCTTAGTTTTACTAATCATTTGGATGAATGCCATATGCTTGGTCCTAATTTATCCTTGTAGTGAATACATTTAAGTTTGTTCCTGTTTTCAGTAATTTTAGAGTAGCTTTTATCAGAATTTTTTTATAGATACACACACATTGTTTTGCTCATTTTTTTTAAGCTTCTACTAATTGTTGTCAACAACATGCCCATATAAACAGGCAGCCCACCAAATCTTATAAATCTTTCTCTTGTTAAGTGTATCCAGTCCATGGATCATCCATTACTTATGGGATATTCTCCTTCCCAACAGGAAGTTGCAAGAGGATCACCCACAGCAGAGCTGCTATATAGCTCCTCCCCTAACTGTCATATCCAGTCATTCTCTTGCAAGCCTCAACCAAGATGGAGGTCATAAGAGGAGTGTGGTGTTTTATACTTAGTTTATTCTTCAATCAAAAGTTTGTTATTTTTAAATGGTGCCGGAGTGTACTGTTTATCTCAGGCAGTATTTAGAAGAAGAATCTGCCTGTGTTTTCTATGATCTTAGCAGAAGTAACTAAGATCCATGGCTGTTCTCACATATTCTGAGGAGTGAGGTATCTTCAGAGAGGGAATGGCGTGCAGGTTTTCCTGCAATAAGGTATGTGCAGTTAATATTTTTCTAGGGATGGAATTTGCTAGAAAATGCTGCTGATACCGAACTAATGTAAGTAAAGCCTTAAATGCAGTGATAGCTACTGGTATCAGGCTTATTAATAGAGATGCATACTGTTATAAAAATGTAATATAAAACGTTTGCTGGCATGTTTAATCATTTTTATATGTATTTGGTGATAAAACTTATTGGGGCCTAGTTTTTTTCCACATGGCTGGCTTGAATTTTGCCTAGTAACAGTTTCCTTAGGCTTTCCACTGTTGTAATATGAGCGGGAGGGGCCTTTTTTAGTGCTTTTCTGTTCAGATAAAAATACTGACAGAGACATTCAGTTTCCCTCTGCATGATCCAGGACATCTCTGGAGGGCTCAAAGGGCTTCAAAGTCATTTTTGAGGGAGCTAAAAAGCCACAGTAGAGCTGTGGCAGTTGTGACTGTTTGAAAAAAAACAAACAAACAAAAAAAAAAAAACGTTTTTGTTTTTTATTATTCCATTTTGGGTATTAAGGGGTTAATCATCCATTTGCAAGTGGGTGCAATGCTCTGCTAACTTGTTACATACACTGTAAAAATTTCGTTAGTGTAACTGCCTTTTTTCACTGTTATTTCAAATTTTGACAAAATTTGTGTTTCTTAAAGGTGCAGTAACGTTTTTTATATTGCTTGTAAACTTGTTTAAAGTGTTTTCCAAGCTTGCTAGTCTCATTGCTAGTCTGTTTAAACATGTCTGACACAGAGGAAACTACTTGTTCATTATGTTTGAAAGCCATGGTGGAGCCCCATAGGAGAATGTGTACTAAATGTATTGATTTCACCTTAAACAGTAAAGATCAGTCTTTAACTATAAAAGAAATATCACCAGAAGATTCTGACGAGGGGGAAGTTATGCCGACTAACTCTCCCCACGTGTCAGACCCTTCGCCTCCCGCTCAGGGGATGCACGCTAATATGGCGCCAATTACATCAGGGACGCCCATGGCGATTACCTTGCAGGACATGGCTGCAATCATGAATAATACCCTGTCAGAGGTATTATCCAGGTTGTCTGAATTAAGAGGCAAGCACAATTGCTCTGGGGTTAGGAGAAATACAGAGCGCGCAGATGCTGTAAGGGCCATGTCTGATACTGCGTCACAATATTCAGATCATGAGGACGTAGAGCTTCAGTCTGTGGGTGACATCTCTGATTCGGGGAAACCTGATTCAGAGATTTCAAATTTTAAATTTAAGCTTGAGAACCTCCGTGTGTTGCTTGGGGAGGTATTAGCTGCTCTGAATGACTGTAACACAGTTGCAGTACCAGAGAAATTGTGTAGGCTGGATAAATACTATGCGGTACCGGTGTGTACTGATGTTTTTCCTATACCTTAAAAGTTTACAGAAATTATTAGCAAGGAGTTGGATAGACCGGGTGTGCCTTTTTCCCCACCTCCTATATTTAGAAAAATGTTTCCAATAGACGCCCTACACGGGACTTATGGCAGACGGTCCCTAAGGTGGAGGGAGCAGTTTCTACTTTAGCAAAGCATACTACTATCCCGGTAGAGGACAATTGTGCTTTTTCAGATCCAATGGATAAAAAATTGGAGGGTTACCTTAAGAAAATGTTTATTCAACAAGGTTTTATTTTACAGCCCCTTGCATGCATTGCACCTGTCACGGCTGCGGCGGCATTCTGGTTTGAGGCCCTGGAAGAGGCCATCCATACAGCTCCATTGACTGAAATTATTGACAAGCTTAGAACACTTAAGCTAGCTAACTCATTTGTTTCTGATGCCATTGTTCATTTGACTAAACTAACGGCTAAGAATTCCGGATTCGCCATCCAAGCGCGTAGGGCGCTATGGCTTAAATCCTGGTCAGCTGACGTGACTTCGAAGTCTAAATTACTCAACATTCCTTTCAAGGGGCAGACCTTATTCGGGCCTGGTTTGAAGGAAATTATTGCTGACATTACTGGAGGTAAGGGTCACTCCCTTCCTCAGGACAGGGCCAAAGCAAAGGCCAAACAGTCTAATTTTCGTGCCTTTCGAAAGGCAGGTGCAGCATCAACTTCCTCCGCTTCAAAACAAGAGGGAACTTTTGATCAATCTAAGCAGCCCTGGAAACCGAACCAGTCCTGGAACAAAGGCAAGCAGGCCAGAAAGCCTGCTGCTGCCTCTAAGACAGCATGAAGGAACGGCCCCCTATCCGGCGACGGATCTAGTAGGGGGCAGACTTTCTCTCTTCGCCCAGGCGTGGGCAAGAGATGTTCGGGATCCCTGGGCGTTGGAGATCATATCTCAGGGATATCTTCTGGACTTCAAAGCTTCCCCTCCACAAGGGAGATTTCCTCTTTCAAGGCTATCTGCAAATCAGATAAAGAAAGAGGCATTCCTAGTTATGGGAGTGATCCATCCAGTTGGAGCAAGGACAGGGTTTTTATTCGAATCTGCTTGTGGTTCCCAAAAAAGAGGGAACCTTCAAACCAATTTTGGATCTAAAGATCTTAAACAAATTCCTCAGAGTTCCATCTTTCAAAATGGAAACTATTCGGACCATTCTACCCATGATCCAAGAAGGTCAGTACATGACCACAGTGGACTTAAAGGATGCCTACCTTCACATACCGATTCACAAAGATCATCATCGGTTTCTAAGGTTTGCCTTTCTAGACAGGCATTACCAATGTTAGCTCTTCCATTCGGGTTGGCTACAGCCCCGAGAATCTTTACAAAGGTTTTGGGCTCACTTCTGGCGGTTCTAAGACCGCGAGGCATAGCGGTGGCTCAGTATCTAGACGACATCCTGATACAGGCGTCAAGCTTTCAAGTTGCCAAGTCTCATACAGAGATAGTTCTGGCATTTCTGAGGTTGAACGGGTGGAAAGTGAGCGAGGAAAAGAGAGCGAGGAAAAGAGTTCTCTATCCCCACTCACAAGAGTCTCCTTCTTATGGACTCTTATAGATTCTGTAGAAATGAAAATTTACCTGACGGAGTCCAGGTTATCAAAACTTCTAAATGCTTGCCGTGTTCTTCACTCCATTCCGCGCCCTTCGGTAGCTCAGTGTATGGAGGTAATCGGCTTAATGGTAGCGGCAATGGACATAGTGCCATTTGCGCGCCTTCATCTCAGACTGCTGCAATTATGCATGCTGAGTCAGTGGAATGGGGATTACACAGATTTGTCCCCTCTGCTAAATCTGGATCAAGAGACCAGAGATTATCTTCTCTGGTGGTTGTCTCGGGTACACCTGTCCAAGGGTATGACCTTTCGCAGGCCAGATTGGACAATTGTAACAACAGATGCCAGCCTTCTAGGTTGGGGTGCAGTCTGGAATTCCCTGAAGGCACAGGGATCGTGGACTCAGGAGGAGAAACTCCTTCCAATAAATATTCTGGATTTAAGAGCGATATTCAATGCTCCTCTGGCTTGGCCTCAGTTAGCAACACTTAGGTTCATCAGATTTCAGTCGGACAACATCACGACTGTGGCTTACATCAACCATCAAGGGGGAACCAGGAGTTCCCTAGCGATGTTAGAAGTCTCAAATATAATTCACTGGGCAGAGTACCACTCTTGCCACCTGTCAGCAATCCATATGCCAGGTGTGGAGAACTGGGAGGCGGATTTTCTAAGTCGTCAGACTTTCCATCCGGGGGAGTGGGAACTCCATCCGGAGGTGTTTGCTCAGTTGATTCATCGTTGGGGCAAAACAGAGTTGGATCTCATGGCGTCTCGCCAGAACGCCAAGCTTCCTTGTTACGGATCCAGGTCCAGGGACCCAGAAGCGACGCTGATAGATGCTCTAGCAGCGCCTTGGTTCTTCAACCTGGCTTATGTGTTTCCACCATTTCCTCTGCTCCCTCGACTGATTGCCAAAATCAAACAGGAGAGAGCATCAGTGATTCTGATAGCACCTGCGTGGCCACGCAGGACTTGGTATGCAGACCTAGTGGACATGTCATCCTTTCCACCATGGACTCTGCCTCTAAGACAGGACCTTCTGATACAAGGTCCTTTCAATCATCCAAGTCTAATTTCTCTGAGACTGACTGCATGGAGATTGAACGCTTGATTCTATCAAAGCGTGGCTTCTCCGAGTCAGTCATTGATACTTTAATGCAGGCACGAAAGCCTGTTACCAGGAAAATCTACCACAAGATATGGAGTAAATATCTTTATTGGTGTGAATCCAAGAATTACTCATGGAGTAAGGTTAGGATTCCTAGAATATTGTCTTTTCTCCAAGAGGGCTTGGACAAAGGATTATCAGCTAGTTCCTTAAAGGGACAGATTTCTGCTCTGTCTATTCCTTTGCACAAGCGTCTGGCAGAGGTTCCAGGCGTCCAGGCATTTTGCCAGGCTTTGGTTAGAATTAAGCCTGTGTTTAAACCTGTTGCTCCCCCGTGGAGCTTAAACTTTGTTCTTAAAGTTCTTCAAGATGTTCAGTTTGAACCCCTTCATTCCATTGATATTAAACTTTTATCTTGGAAAGTTCTGTTTTTGATGGCTATTTCCTCAACTCGGAGAGTCTCTGAGCTATCTGCCTTACAATGTGATTCTCCTTATCTGATTTTTCATGCAGATAAGGTAGTCCTGCGTACCAAACCTGGGTTTTTACCTAAGGTGGTTTCTAACAAGAATATCAATCAAGAGATTGTTGTTCCATCATTGTGTCCTAATCCTTCTTCAAAGAAGGAACATCTTTTACATAATCTGGACGTAGTCCGTGCCTTGAAGTTTTCCGAAATGTGCTTCATTAGCAGCTGACCTATAACATATGCTGTGGGCTTGTCCCAAGATAAGAAAGCTATAGTCAAAGGTGAACTATTGGGCCACAAAGGTACTGAAGATCAATCTTGTGGATTTTACATTTGCAAGAATAATTTTCCTTAAAGGGGAAATTCATTTACGTGAATTTGATAAAATTGTCAACATTATAATTTTAGCAGTGAGAAATCTAATATTTAAAAATTGGAAAAACAAAGAAGTCCCCAATCTGACGGAAATCAAATATTACTTGAAAAAACAATGCATTATTGAACAATTCGATACAGATATGAACTCAGACCGTGATATAACCATTTTCTTCAGGAAATGGGCCCCATTTATTAAAATATTATCCCCTGGCGAAATTGACCAATTCTATCCCTTTAGGAACTCTGAGATAGTACTACTGGGAACCTGGTAACCCACATGATTTTTGCCATACAAAAGACTGCTGTAGAGGGGAGAGAAGAGAGAAAGGGGAAATAGAAGTTTTTCAAGTTCTTCTTTATAGGTACCCCCCCGTTTCCTTTTTTTTTTTTCTCCACCCCACTGCAAAAATTCGTAAGATATCCAGAAAATATTTTCTGAACAGTTTTTGGAGTTGCATCTCCAATATATGTGTACTGGTGTTGAGCTGTGCCTCCTACTTAAAGGAACAGTCAACACCATATTTTTTGTTGTTTTAAAAGATAGATAATCTCTTAATTACTCATTCCCCAGTTTTGCATAACCAACACAGTTATAATAATACATGTTTTACCTCTGTAATTACCTTGTATCTACGCCTCTGCAGACTGCCCCCTTATTTCAGTTATTTTGACAGACTTGCATTTTAGCCAATCAGTGCTCACTCCTCTGTAAATTCATGTGCATGAGCTCAATGTTATCTATATGAAACACATGAAATTAGCATATGAACCTCCAAGGTTTAGCTTTCAACTAAGAATACCAAAAGGACAAAGCAAAATTGGTGATAAAAGTAAATTGGAAAATTGTTTAAAATGACATGCCCTATTTGAATCCTGAAAGCTGTTTTTTTACTTCACTGTCCCTTTATGGTATATCTATAGCTTATTTTGTGTAATAGGGGAGCTGCACCTCCAGATTATTGTTTAAGTTTCTTATCAATGTAGCTCTGCGTCTCCAAACGTATTGCCTATGCACTGTTTTTTATGCATCCAGCAAGATGGTGCCTCCTAAGTATTGTTCTATCTCCTTATATAGGTACCCCCCTTTTTTTCTTGTTAATTCTTGTTTTAATGTGTTTTGGGGTTTTTTTAAGATAAGGAAAATTCCAACAATAGTTATATATGGAATACTGGGTATAGGTGTCATGGGTTACAAATGTTTAACCCATAATAACAGACTCTGAATCTTAAGAACATTTATATAAAAGATGTTTGTTTTGCTGACTTTACTCTGACTTTGTTTTGTATCATATTGTGCCTTGCAACTCTGCACAAATGTCTGAAGATCCTGACAACTTTTCTTATGTTTTGCTTTATCCTGCATTACTCTATAACTGTGCCTTTTGTTGGTTAATAAAAATTAATAAAAAAAAGAAAAGTGAAATTAAGCTGTGGAACCAGCTACATATTTTGGATGCTGTGATTTTAAAGTGACATTAATCACTAAATAAATCATTGCTTAAATGATTTATTCAGAGCATAGATTAGCCTGAGAATAATTTGTGCATGTATTTTTAAAAATTGCATTAGTTGTTTAAATATTTAAAAACTGTTAATGTCATCCCCATAAAGGGCTTGATTACGAGTTGAGCGGAAATGAGTGCAGGCATTAACTTTGCTAGAAGGAGGCTTTTTGTGCATGTCAGGTTGCACTCGTATTACAAGTTGAAAGAAAAAATTATGAACACGAGCGCTAACCTGTTGCACGAAAGAAGCTGAACTTTAAATATTGCGACCGTGTTTACATATTCCCCCTTAGAATTCAATGAAGTGTGAAAGTGGAAAAAAACAACCACTCATACTCGCACAAATCACGTGACAGTGACCACGATAGACCCGTGCATCCCACAACTGCAACTTAATAGATACACCACATACTTAGTTGTGCATGTAATAAAATGTCAGATGGTATAGTTCTTCTTTTTATGTGGATGGATGGCTAAATGTGGGTCCAGGTATCATGGAATTGCAAGTGGTACACCCTGTACAGTAAAATGACCCAGTCTTTATACTTTGTAACCAAGTAGTCTTTTTGTAACAGTGTGTTGGGTTGGTAAGCATAAGTGAATCTTTCAAACTTGTGTTGCGTTTGTAACCAATCCTAAAATGTTGCCAACCAGAGAACGGTAACTTTGAGTCACTCTGTATGGTATGCCAATGTTGGCGTAAGCTCCTCCTAACCAATATGGTATCTGTGCAATATTTTGTAGTAAACATCATTCTTTTGTATTGTGTATCGTCTATGTTCTTAGCCACTTCTGTAGTATTCTCACACATCCGTTTGCTCTGTTGAATACATTTGGGACTATATCCCCTCTGTAGGAATCTGTTGGTTGCTCTGATAGTTGTTCCAGTCTGCCCTTATGATCACTATTATTCCTGATGACTCTTGACATCTGAGCTTTAGGAATTGTTGTCAAAAGTGCTACTGGATGACAACTTGTAGCGTAAAGGAGGGAATTTATGTCAATGGGTTTTCTAAGCTTGTTTAAAGATTCTCAAATCTAAAAAGTTTATTGACCTCTGATCATATTACTAGGGCTGCAACAACTAATCGGTAAGTTTGATCATAAAAATAATTGTCAACAAATCTCATTACCAATTAGGTGGTCAACGATTAGTTGGTCAGTTGCACAGCACCTGCTGTTTTAATCTGATGATCTACTGCAACTAAAATTGTGCAAAAAAAATTGAATTTATTTATTTTTTTAATCTTTTTTCCATCCGATTAATCAGACAATAATCATCTGATTAATCGGATTGAAGCAGCTGGTGCTGTGCAATTAACCAACTAATCGCTGACCACCTAATTGATAATGAGATTCTTTGACAACTATTTTTATGATCAATCTTACCGATTAGTTGTTGCAGCCCTACATATTGCACTTTAAACTTCACTGGATCATTTACGGAATTAAGTTGATCAAAAGTGTGTGTATCTGCATGTATTAGTGTAAGCTATGTAGTGTGTGTGTGGCTATCTGTATGTATAAGTGTAAGCTATTTAATGTGTGTGTGTATCTGCATGTATAAATGTATGCTATGCAGTGTGTGTGTGTCTATCTGTATGTATAAGTATAAGCTATTTAATGTGTGTGTGTATCTGCATGTATAAGTGTAAGCTATGTAGTGTGTGTGTGTCTATCTGTATGTATAAGTGTGTGTGTATCTGCATGTATAAGTATGCTATGTAGTGTGTATCTGCATGTATAAATGTATGCTATGTAGTGTGTGTGTATCTGCATGTATAAGTGTATGCTGTGTAGTGTGTGTGTATATTTGCATGCAAAAATGTAAGCTGTGTAGTGTGTGTATCTGTTTGTATAAATGTGTGTGTAAATCTGCATGTATAAGTGTATGCTATGTAGTGTGTGTGTGTGTGAATGTATCAGTGTAAGCTATGTTCTGTGTGTATCTGTATGCATAGGTGTGTGTATGTGTTTCTGCATGTATAAGTATATGTTATGTAGTGTGTGTGTGTATCTGCATGTATAAATGTAAGCTATGTAGTGTGTGTGTGTGTGTGTATCTGCATGTATAAGTGTGTGTATCTGCATGTATAAGTGTATGCTATGTAGTGTTTGTGTGTATCTGCATGTATAAGTGTAAGCTATGTAGTGTGTGTGTGTGTGTCTGTATGTATAAGTGTATACTGTGTATGTGTGTATCTGCATGTATAAGTGTATACTGTGTATGTGTGTATATGCATGTATAAGTTAAGCTATGTAGTGTGTGTGTATCTGCATGTGTAAGTGTATGCTATGTAGTGTGTGTTTCTGTATATTTGAGTGTGTGTACATGTATATGTTTAACTTTAGCCAGGATCTAGAATATTAATGGGGAATGCAGAGAGCAGTTGTAAAGAATCTATTATTAAAGTGACAGTCAACACCAGAATTTGTGTTATTTTAAAAGGTCGATAATCCCTTAATTACCCATTCCCTAGTTTTGCATAACCAACACAGTTATTATAATAATACACGTTTTATCCCTGTGATTACCTTGTATCTATGCCTCTGCAACCTGACCGCTTATTTCATTCAGTTCTTTTGACAGACTTGCATTTTAGCCAATCAGTGTTCACTCCTCAGTAAATTCACAGTCATGAGCTCAATGTTATCTATATGAAACACATGAACTAATTCCCTCTAGTGGTGAAAAACTGTCAAATGCAAAGGCGGTCTTCAAGGTCTACAAAATTAGCATATGAATCTCCTAAGATTAACTTTCAACTAAGAATACCAAAAAGTCCAAACTGCAGCAGCACTGTATAAAAAAGATTTATTCAAGCCACAAAGTTACTAAAAAGTTAAAAATCTTAAACAGAGAACATTTCTGGATATACACACCTGGTACTATGTGGCCAAATGGCATGAATAGAGAAATAGATTGGAGTGTCTTTTGAATGATTATCCCTTTAACCTTTGAAAAAGATATGAGAAATAGGGGTTAAATTTTGTCTTGTGATACTTTATCACTAGATAACCTTCTTTTTGCGTTATTTAGGGCTGCTACTAACGATTGTTTTCATAATCGACTAATCGTCCGATTATTTTTTCGATTAATCGACTAATCGGTTAAAAAAAGAATCAATAATTGTTTCCTATATTTTAAATAAAATTCACATACTGAGTGTTACAAATATAAACTTCAGACTAAAAATTTACATTAACACAACTGTTTGTCCAATGTTTAAGCAGCAGAGAACAGTTTTATAATTAAATAAAACAAAACCTGTTTGAAAAGAGGTAGAACTAGAAAGAGACTATCACTGTTAATAACATTCTGTTATTCACTCTTTCAGAAACTTTGCATTGAAATGCAAAAAATCTCAACATGTCCACATGCTTCTGGCTAAGGCTGGTTCTCTGTTTGCAGCTATATTTCCTGCAGCAGAAAAAAAGGCACTAAGATGGTGTTGAGGTGCTTGAGATGTATAAGTAGGGTTTTGCCAATTTCACCAAAGTGGGAAATTTATCTTTGTTAGCTCTTCACCAATGCAAAGGGGTTTTCACCTTGGCAAGGGGGCTCTCAATAAAGTAACCCTTGACTTCATTCTTACATAAAAAATATCTTGAATATCTATATGCAATGGTAAATAACCAGCTATAATGTTAGGGGGAAATATCTAGTCCGCTCTAAAAATAACAGCTATATACATATAGGTTGAATCTGGTACATATTATCGCAATATATTAAAAATATAAAAAAACAAATCAAATGCGCTAAGGACTTTATATCAATAACAGGGCAAAGCCTTACACATTTATTTTTACAGTAGATATAATCAGCAATAACAAGCAATGCGCTAATAATTGTGCAAACAGATAATAGTGCACATCAATTTAAATAACGCCCATCAATCTAGGGCTAGGTGTAAATAACAAGCTTGGCACTATATCATGAAAAGCATAGTTCCATATCACCTGATTTAATATAAACAAACCAAATGATGACTCCTATTATTTCTGGGTTGCACATATGCCAGGGGTAGTTGTAAACGTATACTGTCCTGAAAAAGTGAGAAGTAGATGCCTATAGATGTCCTTTAGGCTAAGGACATAACCATAAAACACAATACCATGTGCAGGAGTTCATTGGAGTGAAGCAGCTGGTGTTGTGCACAGACCAACTAATTGCAAACCAACTAATCGATTATGAGATTCGTTGACAACTATTTTCATAATCGATTATTATCGATTATGACGATTAGTTGTTGCAGCTCTAGTGTTATTCTTTGGTATATATCAGGGGTGTCCAAACTTTGCTCTCCAGAGGTTTTGGAACTACATTTCCGATGATGCTCAGCCAGCATTTTATCTAGCTGAGCATCATGGGAAATGTAGTTCCAAAACCTCTGGAGAGCAAAGTTTGGACACCCCTGGTATATATGATAATACAAAATACAATTAAGCAAATATACATAAAGAAAGATTTCAATTGTTTGTATAATATAATAAATGATGTGGTATATGCACACTAGGGGGAGATAAGAATGATTGTGAAGTGGATAGGTATAGACAGGTGTTTTTCTGATAGGGTGGGAGGGGCTATGGGTATATTAAGCATGTTTGTATCATTGTTATCTTATACATGATTAAGGACATTTGTCCGAAACGTTAGTAACTTTGTGGCTTGAATAAATCTTTTTTATACAGTGCTGCTGCAGTTTGGACTTTTCTACTATATATTGGGGTTTTGGTATAGACCCTAGCAGCGTGCACAAATTGACTCCACTGAGTGCTGAACATTTACTTTGGTGTTTTGAACTAAGAATACCAAGAGAGCAAAGGAAAATTGGTGATAAAAGTAAATTGGAAAGTTGTTTAAAATTACATACTCTTTCTGAATCATGAAAGTTTTTTTTGGCCTTGACTGTTCATTTAAATGTCCAATTAAGATTAAAATATTTAGCACTGTCTCAGCAAAGGCTAATTAAAAACAGAGCTTACATAGCTATACCAGTGGTTAGAGCTTGTGTTTGATTTGCTGCCTAAGAGTATTACAATATATGATTTTAATTAGAATTGTATATATATTACTTTGGTCTTATGATTTTTTTAAGCCGCATCCCTGCTCATGCCCACCACATTCAAATGTTTGCCGCAGTGGGGTGGGGGGTGTCCCTCTTTTGAATTTTGAAATGTTGGGCGGTATGATAATATGTTGTAGTTTTTCTTAGAAGGGTGTCAACTGCACTTTTAGTAAAGTAAAATATTTACAAAATATAGTTTATAGAAAATGTCATTCTGTTTTTACTAAAATTAGAAAAATGCCATTATAAATTATATTCTATATACTTCAAAGTTATAATTTGATTTTAATCGAGACATTGAAGTTAGTATAACTGGGTCATTTTTCTTTTTAAATCTGTGAATACTTCCGAGAAAATATTGTTTCATGGCTTGATCTGCCTAATTAGTAAATCACAAAAAAGCCAACATTTTCCTCTACAGAAGGGTGATGCATGGAGGGAGTTTTGCCATCTGCCCTTTTCATCATTTTTTTGTTGTTTTGTTTTTGTTCCGCCCAGATGGAAAGAGGGTTTTATGACATTACCACAAGTTTATTTGAGTATTTCATTAATGAGCTATAGTTACAATTCAACTTCAAAATGTATATTTTTAATTATTTCCATAAGGGAAAAAATTGAGGTGTTTAGTACTGATTTTCTTTAGTCATAAACATATGTAGTGTAGCAATTAAACATGATATATTTTCATACATTTTGTGTATTCTTGTGAAGAATGTCACTGGTCGACAGTGTTACGTAATACGTAAACAATAACAATAATAGCAACAGATCAGTGGGTGATATTCTTATGGAAGGAAGCGATATACATTTCCTGTTAGATTCCAAATCAATTTAAGCAACTTAACCCTTTTAAGTATTTAAACATGGTTAACAAATGTTCTGTCCTATTCATGACATAATTGTTTTCAGTATAGTGTCCCTTTAACTATATACTAGTTTTGCTTTCATGTATAGTCTCATGGAACAACATTTTAGTATACCGGGTCTGCCTGGTTATTAATTGTTCTAAGATGAGGAAGGTCAACAAGGTGATCAATTTAGCTTATAATTACTTTATTACTTTATTGACTTGAAAAATATTTTTAAATATCAAGATATTGTTAATGTTATCGTCATTATCATTTTTTGTTTTTTTATTCATGTTACTGTAGGTATAGAAATGACTTAAAGGGACAGTAAAGTTAAAATTAAACTTTCATGTTTTAGATAAAACCTACATTACTATCAAATTGTCTTTTTTTTCTCTTAGTACAAATGTCTTTACTTAGCACTCTATGACAGCAGTGTTTATAACAATGTAATCTACTGTTACAAACATTGCTATCATAGAATGTTAAAGACACCTGCACGCATCTGAGCTTCTATGAGCTTTCCTAAGTTACTCTTCAATAAAGGATATCAAGAGGGAGAAACAAACATGGTAATAGTGTATAGAATTTAATTGGACACTTTTTTTTTAATTGCACACTATCCAAATTATTCATTTTTTTCATATTGGCAAGAGTCCATGAGCTAGTGACGTATGGGAAATACAATCCTACCAGGAGGGGCAAAGTTTCCTAAACCTCAAAATGCCTATAAATACACCCCTCACCACACCCACAATTTAGTTTTATAAACTTTGCCTCCTGTGGAGGTGGTGAAGTAAGTTTGTGCTTGATGTTTTCTAATTTCTTCTATGATAAGCGCTTCTAAGCATTTTGAAGCCCAATTCCTCTCAGAGTACAGTGTTTGTCAGAGGGATGTGAAGAGAGTATTGCCTATTGATTTTATGGTTTACCTCGCAGAAAATCTTTTCAAGGGTTCTCTGTTATTGGTCTTAGGGATTCATCTCCTACCTCCCTTTTCAGATCGACGATATACTCTTATATAACATTACCTCTGCTGATAGTTTTCAGTACTGGTTTGGCTATCTGCTATATGTGGATGGGTGTCTCTGTAAGTATGTATCATTATTTAAGACACTCTCAGCAATGGTTTGGCACTTTATGTATTAATATACGGCTAGATTTAGAGTTTTGTCAGTAACGACCCGCGTAGCTAACGCTGGCTTTTTTCTGGCCGCACCTTTTAAATAACTCTGGTATTGAGAGTTCACAGAATGGCTGCGTTAGGCTCCAAAAAAGGAGCGTAGAGCATATTTAACGCAACTTCAACTCTCTATACCAGAGTTGCTTACGGAAGCGGCCAGCTTCAAAAACGTGCTCGTGCACGATTCCCCCATAGGAAAAAATGGGGCTGTTTGAGCTGAAAAAAAAACCTAACACCTGCAAAAAAGCCGCGTTCAGCTCCTAACGCAGACCCATTGTTTCCTATGGGGAAACACTTCCTACGTCTGCACCTAACACTCTAACATGTACCCCGAGTCTAAACACCCCTAACCTTAACCCCTATTCTGCCGCCCCCGCTATCGCTGACCCCTGCATATTATTTTTAACCCATAATTTGCCGCTCCGTAAACCGCCGCTACTTACATTATCCCTATATACCCCTAATCTGCTGCCCCTAACACCGCCAACCCCTATATTATATTTATTAACCCCTAATCTGCCCCCCACAACGTCGCCTCCACCTGCCTACACTTATTAACCCCTAATCTGCCGAGCGGACCGCACCGCTATTATAATAAAGTTATTAACCCCTAATCCGCCTCACTAACCCTATAATAAATAGTATTAACCCCTAATCTGCCCTCCCTAACATCGCCGACACCTAACTTCAAACATTAACCCCTAATCTGCCGACTGGAGCTCACCACTATTCTAATAAATGTATTAACCCCTAAAGCTAAGTCTAACCCTAACACTAACACCCCCCTAAGTTAAATATAATTTAAATCTAACGAAATTAATTAACTCTTATTAAATAAATTATTCCTATTTAAAGCTAAATACTTACCTGTAAAATAAATCCTAATATAGCTACAATATAAATTATAATTATATTATAGCTATTTTAGGATTTATATTTATTTTACAGGTAACTTTGTATTTATTTTAACCAGGTACAATAGCTATTAAATAGTTAAGAACTATTTAATAGCTAAAATAGTTAAAATAATTACAAATTTACCTGTAAAATAAATCCTAACCTAAGTTACAATTAAACCTAACACTACACTATCAATAAATAAATTAAATAAAATACCTACAATTACCTACAATTAAACCTAACACTACACTATCAATAAATAAATTAAACACAATATCTACAAATAAATACAATTAAAGTATACTAAAGTACAAAAAATAAAAAAGAACTAAGTTACAAAAAATAAAAAAATATTTACAAACATTAGAAAAATATTACAACAATTTTAAACTAATTACACCTACTCTAAGCCCCCTAATAAAATAACAAAGCCCCCCAAAATAAAGAAATGTCCTACCCTATTCTAAATTACAAAAGTTCAAAGCTCTTTTACCTTACCAGCCCTGAACAGGGCCCTTTGCGGGGCATGCCCCAAGAAATTCAGCTCTTTTGCCTGTAAAAAAACACATACAATACCCCCCCCAACATTACAACTCACCACCCACATACCCCTAATCTAACCCAAAACCCCCTTAAATAAATCTAACACTAAGCCCCTGAAGATCTTCCTACCTTATCTTCACCTCACCGGGTACACCGATCCGTCCTGGCTCCGATATCTTCATCCAAGCCAAGCGGGGGCTAGACATCCATCATCCGACGGCTGAAGAAGTCCAGAAGAGGGTCCAAAGTCTTCATCCTATCCGGGAAGAAGAGTAGATCCGGACCGGCAACCATCTTCTTCCAAGCGGCATCTTCTATCTTCATCCGGAACAGCCAATAGAATGCGAGCTCAATCTGATTGGCTGATCGGATCAGCCAATCGGATTGAACTTGATTCTGATTGGCTGATTCCATCAGCCAATCAGAATTTTCCTACCTTACCCGGATAGGATGAAGACTTTGGACCCTCTTCTGGACTTCTTCAGCCGTCAGATGATGGATGTCTAGCCCCCGCTTGGGTCGGATGAAGATATCGGAGCCAGGACGGATCGGTGTGATACCCGGTGAGGTAAAGACAAGGTAGGAAGATCTTCAGGGCTTAGTGTTAGGTTTATTTAAGGGGATTTGGGTTAGATTAGGGGTATGTGGGTGGTGGGTTGTAATGTTGGGGGGGGGTATTGTATGTGTTTTTTTACAGGCAAAAGAGCTGAATCTCTTGGGGCATGCCCCACAAAGGGCCCTGTTCAGGGCTGGTAAGGTAAAAGAGCTTTGAACTTTTGTAATTTAGAATAGGGTAGGGCATTTTTTTATTTTGGGGTGCTTTGTTATTTTATTAGGGGGCTTAGAGTAGGTGTAATTAGTTTAAAATTGTTGTAATATTTTTCTAATGTTTGTAAATATTTTTTTATTTTTTTGTAACTTAGTTCTTTTTTATTTTTGTACTTTAGTTAGTTTATTTCATTGTATTTATTTGTAGATATTGTATTTAATTCATTTATTGATAGTGAAGTGTTAGGTTTAATTGTAGGTAATTGTAGGTATTTTATTTAATTTATTTATTGATAGTGTAGTGTTAGGTTTAATTGTAACTTAGGTTAGGATTTATTTTACAGGTAAATTTGTAATTATTTTAACTATTTTAGCTATTAAATAGTTATTAACTATTTAATAGCTATTGTACCTGGTTAAAATAAATACAAAGTTACCTGTAAAATAAATATAAATCCTAAAATAGCTATAATATAATTATAATTTATATTGTAGCTATATTAGGGTTTATTTTACAGGTAAGTATTTAGCTTTAAATAGGAATAATTTATTTAATAAGAGTTAATTTATTTCGTTAGATATAAATTATATTTAATTTAGGGGGGTGTTAGGGTTAGGGTTAGACTTAGCTTTAGGGGTTAATCCATTTATTACAGTAGCGGCGATGTTAGGGAGGGCAGATTAGGGGTTAATACTATTTATTATAGTATTATTGAGGCGGGAGTGAGGCGGATTAGGGGTTAATAACTTTATTATAGTAGCGGTGCGGTCCCCTTGGCAGATTAGGGGTTAATAAGTGTAGGCAGGTGGATGTGACGTTGAGGGGGGCAGATTAGGGGTTAATAAATATAATATAGGGGTCGGCGGATTTAGGGGCAGCAGATTAGGGGTACATAAGTATAACGTAGGTGGCGGTCGGCAGATTAGGGGTTAATTATTGTAGGTAGCTGGCGGCGACGTTGTGGTGGGCAGGTTAGGGGTTAATAAATATAATATAGGGGTCGGCGGTGTTAGGGGCAGCAGATTAGGGGTACATAAGTATAGCGTAGGTGGCGGTCGGCAGATTAGGGGATTAAAATATTTAATCGAGTGGCGGCGATGTGGGGGGATCTCGGTTTAGGGGTACATAGGTAGTTTATGGGTGTTAGTGTACTTTAGAGCACAGTAGTTAAGAGCTTTATGAACCGGCGTTAGCCCAGAAAGCTCTTAACTACTGACTTTTTTCTGCGGCTGGAGTTTTGTCGTTAGATTTCTAACGCTCACTTCAGACACGACTCTAAATACCGGAGTTAGAAAGATCCCATTGAAAAGATAGGATACGCAATTGACGTAAGGGGATCTGCGGTATGGAAAAGTCGCGGCTGAAAAGTGAGCGTTAGACCCTTTCCTGACTGACTCCAAATACCGGCGGTAGCCTAAAACCAGCGTTAGGAGCCTCTAACGCTGGTTTTCACGGCTACCGCCAAACTCCAAATCTAGGCCATAAAGTTTTAAATATATGTATTTTACTCATATTTGCCATGAGTCAGGTCTATGTGTATTTCCCTTTGCAGTCCAGCAGTTTTTTTAATGGGAATCATGTTTAGGAAGTTTGTCTTACCTGGGGTATAGTCTTTTTTTCAATTTGACTTGTTTTTTCTTGGAAAACTTGCGGGCATATTAGGCTTGCAAGGGCACAAAATGCTGTTATTTATTGCATCATTCTTGGTGAAATACATTTTTTGGGCGTGAATGTGTGTCTGTCATGATGTAAGTTCCTCATTTCCTGCATCTTAGTTTATACGAGGTTGTTTGGCGCGAAATTGCTTTTGTTATGACACGAGTTGCATCATTTCCGGATGTTTGTTGGCGCCAAAATAATTCTCAACTTCCTTTTGCGTTGTGCGTCATTCTTGGCGTAAAAAAAAATATTTATATTTTACCCGACTTCCAATATGCTCCTTGCCTTCTTTATGCTCAGAGGGCTACGGTATTTGCTTTTTTGTCAATTTTAGCATTTGCATTTTTTCCCATTTCTGAAACTGCTATATGTGGAAATAAGATATTTTTATTTAATGTTATTTTTTATTTTTTTATTTTACAAGATGTCTCAGTCTGATCCTGTCTCAGAATTTGCTGTAGGAACCATGCTGCCTGAATAAAGTTCTAAAAGTTTTTTTCTTATATGTGTGCGCCTGTGTATAGACCACTAGCTAAAAATCTACCAAAAAACAATGGCAATATATGGGTACTAATATACCATTATTCAAATATATATATATATATATATATATATATACTAAAAGTTCTTAATTATATATACTAACAATACTGGTTAAAAATATTTATTCACAATAAAGAAATACAATAGCATACAAATCATCTAATAAATATATCCACCTATGTTGGTACCAACAACTAGAAAAAATAAAACTTGTTATATAAAAACACTTCAAAAGCTTTAAGTGTCAAGTTGATATAGCTTTAAGGCTTGTAGTATATAGTGTTATTTAAAATACCAATTGGCAAGGTTCATATATAACTTTCAGCAGAAAACAGAGAAACAAAAGTATATAGCACAGTATAATCACTGTCCTTATATATGAGAAAGCTTGTAATGTTATTCTTATAATAGAGGTCTCAGTTAGTGCATATGAATGTGATATATCTATCATACATTTGTAACTAAGAGAACCTTTTCAGTGACTTATTATCAAGAATAAATGCAAAACAGCAGCATAAAAATCACAGATCTTCACAAAAGTGCTGTTTGTTAGATGAATGTTCAATTAACATTATAGTAAAACAGTCTTTAGAAACTTAGTAGTAAGATCTTATCCTTTTGTTGTATTATCCGTATAATGTACCTTAAGTTGGTTGTTGAAAAAACGTCCTTTAAGAGTGGTACAAAGTCTCACTTTGTAAGGGCTTATGAAAAGGGAGCTTCTCGGCGTGATACTCTCCTATTTTTTTGCATAAACTAAACACAGTTCTACCAAAGCTAAGTGTATCTGTTGTAAGCTAGTGGAGATTATATCTCCAACTGTAGTATGTAAAAGTTGTCATAATAAGCTTTTGAATGCAGAAAAGATTTCTATTAGTGCTAGTACAGTATATGTTGTTCCTTCAACATCTAAAGTACATGATATCCCTGTTAATATGAAAAATTATATTGCTGATGCGATACAGAAGGCTATGGCTGCTATACTGCCTTCAAATAAATGTAAAAGGTCTTTTAAAATGTCTCATATTACTGATAAAATTTGTAATGACTGACAACATACTGATATATCCTCCACTGATGACGATCTCTCTGACTCAGACATTGACACCGATAAATCATCTTATATTTTTAAGATTGAGTATGTTTGTTCTTTGTTAAAAGAAGTGTTAATAACTTTGGATATTGAGGAGTTTGGTTCTCTTGATAATAAATCCAGTAAACATTTACATTCTGTTTATAAACCCCCTGTGACTACTCCTGAGGTTTTTCCTGTTCCTGATGCTATTTAGGATGTGATTGCTAAGGAATGGTTTAAGCCTGGTACTTTTTTTGTTCCTTCTTTAAGGTTTAAAAAGTTGTATCCTTTGCCAGTGGTTAATTTAGAGTTTTGGGAAAAAGGTTAATGGGGCTATTTCTACTCTTGCTAAACGTACTACTATTCCTATGAAAGATAGTACCTCTTTTAAGGATCCTTTAGATTGCAAGATTAAATCTTATCTAAGGAAAGCTTATTTGCATTCTGGCTATATGCTTAGACCTGCCATTTCTATGGCTGATGTTGCGGCTGCATCAACTTTTTGGTTGGATAGCTTAGCACAACGAGAAAAAGACTCTGATTTGCATAGTATTGTTCATTTGCTTCCACATGCTAATAATTTTATCTGTGATGTTATTTTTGATATCATCAAGATTAATGTTTAATCTATGTCTTTGGCTATTTTAGCTAGAAGAGCTTTATGGCTTAAATCATTGAATGCTAACATGGTATCTAAATCTAGGTTACTATCTCTTTCATTCCAGGGTCATAATTTGTTTGGTTCCCAGTTGGATTCAATTATTTCCACTATTACTGGGGGGAAGGGAGTTTTTTTGCCTTTAAGATAAAAAGTCTAAAGGCAAATCTAAAGCTTCTAATCGGTTTTGTTCCTTTCGTCAGAATAGAGAACAGAAAACCATTCCTTCTCCTAAAGAATCTGACTCCAATTGGAAGCCATCCTTGAGTTGGAATAAATCCAAACCTTACAAGAAACCAAAGCCAGCCCCCAAGTCTGCATGAAGGTGTGACCCTCGATCCAGTTCTGCTGGTGGGGGGCAGATTGAAATTATTTCAAGACATTTGGGCAGGTTCCATCTGGAATCATTGGATTAATATTGTCTCCCGGGGTATCAAATAGGATTCATAATAAGACCTCCTGTGAGAAGATTTTTTCCCTCTCACGTTCCAACACATCCTGTGAAAGCTCAGGCTTTTCTGAAGTGTGTTTTGGATCTAGAGCTTTAAGGAATGAATTTACCAGTTCCATTTCTGGAACAGGGTCTGGGTTTTTATTCAAATCTAATCATTGTCCCGAAGAAGGAAAATTCTTTCAGACCAGTTCTGGATCTGAAGTTTTTAAATCATTTTGTAAGAGTCCCAACTTTCAAGATGGTGACTATAAGGACTATTATGCCTTTTGTTCAGCAAAGTCATTATATGTCCACGATAGACTTACAGGATGCATATCTTCACATTCCTATTCATCCGGACCAATATCAGTTTCTGAGATTCTCTTTTCTAGACAAGCATTTCCAGTTTGTTGCTCTTCTTTTTGGCCTAGCAACAGCTCCAAGAATCTTTTTGAAGGTTCTCGGTGCCCTTCTATCTGTAATCAGAGAGCAGGGTATTGCAGTGTTTCCTTATTTGGACGATATCTTGGTACTGGCTGAATCTTTACACTTAGCAGAATCTCACACAATCAACTTGTGTTGTTTCTTCAAAGACATGATTGGAGGATCAATTTACCAAATAATTCTTTGATTCCTCAGACAAGGGTCACCTTTTTAGGTTTCCAAATATATTCAGTGTCCATGACTCTGTCTTTAACAGACAAGAGACAAATAAATTTGGTTTCTGCCTGTTGAAACCTTCAGTCTCGATCATTCCTTTCAGTGGCTATGTGCATGGAAGTTTTAGTCTCTTGACTGCAGCATCGGATGTGATCCCCTTTGCTCGTTTTCATATGAGACCTCTGCAGCTTTGCATGCTGAATCAATGGTGCAGGGATTATACTCGAATATCACAGTTGATATACTTAAATCCCAAAATTCAAGTCTCTCTGTCCTGGTAGTTAGTCCATCATTGGATTATTCAGGTGGCCTCTTTTGTTCGTCCTGCCTGGACTGTGATTTCAACAGATGGGGAGCTGTCTGGGGGTCTCTGACAGCACAAGGAGTTTGGAATCCTCAAGAGGTGAGTTTACCAATCAATATTTTGCAACTCCGTGCTATTTTCAAGGTTCTTCAGGCTTGGCTACTATTATTCATTTGTTTTCAGACAGACAATATCACAACTGTGGCATATGTCAATCATCAAGGGGGGACTTGCAGTCCTTTAGCGATGAAAGAAGTATCTCGGATACTGTCTTGGGGGGAATCAAATTCCTGTCTAATTTATGCTATGCATATCCCAGGTGTAGACAATTGGGAAGCGGATTATCTCAGCCGCCAGTTCTTACATCCAGAGTGGTCTCTCCATCCAGATGCATTTTATCAGATTGTATAGATGTGGGGTCTTCCCAAAATAGATCTGATGGCATCCCATCTAAATATGAAGCTTCCCAGGTATCTTTCCAGGTCCAGGGATCCTCAGGCGGAGATAGTGGATGCGTTAGCAGTTCCTTGGTTTTTCCAACCTGCTTATATCTTTCCGCCTCTAGTTCTCCTTCCAAGGGTGATCTCCAAGATCATAATGGAACAATCACATGTGTTTCTGATAGCATCGGCATGGCCTCACAGGTTTTGGTATGCAGATCTTGTCCGGATGTCCAGCTGCCAACCTTGGCCACTTCCGTTAAGGCCAGTCCTTCTGTCTCAAGGGCCGTTTTTCCATTGTTAAATTTGAAGGTATGGAAATTGAATGCTTAGTGCTTAGTCATAGAGGTTTCTCTGACTCAGTTATTAATACTATGCTTCAGGCTTGCAAGTCTGTTTCAAGGAAGATTTATTATCGGGTTTGGAAAACCTATATTTCATGGTGTTCTCATAATTTCTCTTGACATTCTTTTAGAATTCCTATGATTTAAAAGTTTCTTCAGGATGGTTTGGATAACGGTTTGTCTGCAAGTACTTTGAAGGGACAACTTTCTGCTCTTTCTGTTTTATTTCATGCTTTGGTTCGTATCAAGCCTGTTATTAAATCAATTTCTCCTCCTTGGAGTCTTAATTTGGTTTTAAAAGCTTTGCAGGCTCCTCCGTTTGAGCTTATGCATTATTTGGATATTAATCTACTTTCTTGGAAAGTATTCTTCCTTTTGGCCATCTCTTCGGCTAGAAGAGTTTCTGAATTGTCTGCTCTCTCTTGTGAGTCTCCTTTTCTGATCTTTCATCAGGACAAAGCTGTTTTGCGCACTTTGTTTAAATTTCTTCCTAAGGTTGTGAATTCTAACAACATTAGTAGGGAAATTGTTGTTCCCTCTCTGTGTCCTAATCCTAAGAATGCTCTTCTTAACATTCTTTGGATGTTGTAAGAGCTTTACATTCTTTGGATGTTGTAAGAGCTTTGAAATATTATGTTGAAGCTACTAAAGATTTCAGGAAGACTTCTAGTCTATTTGTCGTTTTTTCTGGTCCTAGGAAAGGTCAGAAAGCCTCTGCCATTTCCTTGGCATCTTGGTTAAAGCTTTTGATTCACAAGGCTTATTTGTAGGCGGGACAGTCTCCGCCTCAGAGAATTACAGCTCATTCTACTAGATCAGTCACCACTTCTTGGACTTTTAAGAATGAAGCTTCGGTTGATCAGATTTGCAAAGCAGCAACTTGGTCTTCTTTGCATACATTTACTAAATTGTACCATTTTGATGTATTTGCTTCTTCTGAAGTAGTCTTTGGTGAAAAGTTCTTCAGACAGCTTTCTCAGTTTGATTCTTCTGCTTATGATTTAAGTTTTTTCTTGAAATGTATGTGAAATTTATAAGAAAGACTTATTTTTCTTTCATGTAATTAGCAAGAGTCCATGAGCTAGTGACGTATGGGATATACATTCCTACCAGGAGGGGCAAAGTTTCCCAAACCTTAAAATGCCTATAAATACACCCCTCACCACACCCACAATTCAGTTTTACAAACTTTGCCTCCCATGGAGGTGGTGAAGTAAGTTTGTGCTTGATTCTACGTTGATATGCGCTTCGCAGCAGGCTGAAGCCCGGTTTTCCTCTCAGAGTGCAGTGAATGTCAGAGGGATGTGAGAGAGTATTGCCTATTTGAATACAATGGTCTTCCTCTAGGGGATCTATTTCATAGGTTCTCTGTTATCGGTCGTAGAGATTTCTTCTCCTACCTCCCTTTTCAGATCGACAATATACTCTTATATACCATTACCTCTACTGATTCTCGTTTCAGTACTGGTTTGGCTATCTACTTTATGTAGATGAGTGTCTTAGGGTAAGTAAGTCTTATATCTATTTATGACACTCAAAGCTATGGTTGGGCACTTTATATGTAAAGTTCTAAATATATGTGTTTAAACTTATATTTGCCATGATTCAGGATAATCAGTATTCCTTCATTCAGACTGTCAGTTTCATTTTTTAGGAAAATGCATATAAATTTCATTTTTCTTACCTTAAATTTTCAATTGACTTTTTTTCAAAAATTGCGGGCTGTTAGCTCGCGGGTGCAGAAAATGCTTCTATTTATTGCGTCATTTTTAGCGCAAGACTTTTTTGGCGCAAAAATTTTGTCATTTTTTACGTATTGCGTCATTTTTTACGTATGTGTATTGCGGACGTTTTTTTGGTGCCAAAAAATATGGGCGTCATTCTTGGCGCCAAAATGTGTGGGCGTTATACTTGGCGCCAAAAATATGGGCGTCATTCCTGCCGCCAGTTTTTTTCACACTATTTCAGTCTCACTATTCAGTTGCTTCTGGTTTTCTAGAAGCTTGTTTCATTTTGCATTTTTTTCCCATTCCTGAAACTGCCATTTAAGCAATTTGATAATTTTGCTTTATATGTTGTTTTTTCTTTTACATATTGCAAGATATCATTACCTGACCCTGGATCAGAATCTACTTCTGGAAAGACGCTGCCTGATGTCGGTTCTACCAAAGCTAAGTGCATTTGTTGTAAACTTTTGGTAACTGTTCCTCCGGCTGTTGTTTGTGATACTTGTCATGATAAGCTTTCAAACGCAGATAGTATTTCCATTAGTAATAATCCATTACCTGTTGTTGTTCCTTCAACATCTAATGTTCAGGATGTTCCTGTTAATGTTAAAGAATTTGTTTCTAAATCTATTCGGAAGGCTCTGTCTGATATTACTCCTTCTGCTAAACGTAAGAGGTCTTTTAAAACTTCACATATTTCAGATGAATTTGTAAATGACCGCCATCATTCTGACTTATCTATTTCTGATGTGGATCTATCTGATTCAGAAGATTATACCTCAGATATTGACACTGATAAATCTTCATATTTATTTAAGATGGAGTTTATTCGTTCTTTACTTAAGGAAGTGTTGATTGCTTTAGATATGGAGGAGTCTAGTCCTCTTGATATTAAAACTACTAAGCGTTTAAATGCAGTTTTTAAACCTCCTTTTGTTATTCCAGAAGTTTTTTCAGTTCCTGATGCTATTTCAGAAGTAATTTCTAAAGAATAGAATAGTCTGGGTACTTCATTTACTCCTTCTCCAAGGTTTAAGAATTTGTACCCTTTGCCATCTGACAGATTAGAGTTTTGGGATAAAATCCCCAAAGTTGATGGGGCTATTTCTACTCTTGCTAAACGTACTACTATTCCTACGGCAGATAGTACTTCGTTTAAAGATCCTTTACATAGAAAGCTTGAATCCTTTCTAAAGAAGGCTTATTTATGTTCAGGTAATCTTCTTAGACCTGCTTTTTCTTTGGCTGATGTTGCTGCAGCTTCAACTTTCTGGTTGGAGGCTTTAGCGCAACAAGTGTCAGACTATAATGTTTATAGCATTATTAAATTCCTTCAACATGCTAATAACTTTATGTGTGATGCCATTTTCGATATCATTAGAATTGATGTCAGGTATATGTCTTTAGCTATTTTAGCTAGAAGAGCTTTATAGCTTAAGTCTTGGAATGCAGATATGACTTCTAAGTCAACATTGCTTTCTCTTTCTTTCCAAGGTAATACATTGTTTGGTTCTCAGTTAGACTCAATAATTTCAACTGTTACTGGGGGGAAGGGAGCCTTTTTACCTCAGGATAAAAAATCTAAAGGTAAATATAGGGCTGCTAATCGTTTTCGTTCCTTTCGTCAGAATAAGGAACAAAAGCCTGACCCTTCCTCTAAAGGAACAGTTTCCGTTTGGAAACATTCTCCAGTCTGGAATAAATCCAAGCCTTTTAGAAAGTCAAAACCAGCTCCCAAATCCGCATTAAGGTGCGGCCCTCATTCAAGCTCAGCTGGTAAGGGGGCAGGTTACGATTTTTCAAAGATGTTTGGGTCAATTCGATTCAAAGTCTTTGGATTCAGAACATTGTTTCACAAGGGTACAGAATAGGTTTCAAGGTAAGACCGCCTGTGAGAAGATTTTTTCTTTCACGCATTCCAGTAAACCCAGTGAAGGCTCAAGCGTTTCTGAAATGTGTTTCAGATCTGGAGTCAGCTGGGGTAATTATGCCAGTTCCAGTTCTGGAACGGGGCCTGGGGTTTTATTCAAATCTGTTCATTGTTCCAAAGAAAGAGAATTCTTTCAGACCAGTTCTGGATCTAAAAATATTGAATCGTTATCTAAGGATACCAACATTCAAGATGGTGACTATAAGGACTATTCTGCCTTTTCTTCAGCAAGGGCATTATATGTCCACAATAGACTTACAGGATGCATATCTTCATATTCCAATTCATCCAGATCACTATCAGTTCCTGAGATTCTCTTTTCTAGACAAGCATTACCAGTTTGTTGCTCTTCCTTTTGGTCTAGCTACAGCCCCAAGGATCTTTTCGAAGGCTCTCGGTGCCCTTCTTTCTGTAATCAGGGAGCAGGGTAATGCAGTATTTCCTTATTTGGACAATATCTTGGTACTTGCTCAGTCTTTACATTCTGCAGAATCTCACACGAATCAACTTGTGTTGTTTCTTCAAAAACATGGTTGGAGGATCAATTTATCAAAGAGTTCCTTGATTCCTCAGACAAGGGTAACCTTTTTAGGTTTCCAAATAGATTCAGTGTCCATGACTTTGTCTCTTACAGAATAGAGACGTCTGAAATTGGTTTCAGCTTGTCGAAACCTTCAGTTTCAATCTTTCCCTTCGGTAGCTTTATGCATGGAAATTTTAGGTCTCATGACTGCTGCATCAGATGCAATCCCTTTTGCTCATTTTCACATGAGACCTCTCCAGCTTTGTATGCTGAATCAATGGTGCAGTAATTATACAAAGATATCACAATTAATATCCTTAAATCCCAATGTTCGTTCTTCTCTGATTTGGTGGTTGGATCACCATCATTTAGTTCAAGGGGCCTCTTTTGTTCGTCCAACCTGGAATGTGATCTCAACAGATGCAAGTCTTTTAGGTTGGGGAGCTGTATATAAGACGTTATATATCACAACGGCTAAATCTGTGTCTGTATTGCATGTTTAAACCTTAATACCATAAATAATAACAGGTGTTATGTTTACTCCTGGGGTATATAATCAGTTTGCAAATTTTAGAGAAATGCTTAAATAATGCATTACACTTTAACTAAACCCCTTAGATTTTAGTCGACTAAAATCTACTGGAGATTCAGTCGACTAAAACTAGACTAAAACTAAACCAATTCAGATGACTAAAATATGACTAAAACTAAAATGGCATTTTAGTCAGAAGACTAAGACTAAATCGAAACTTGCCATCAAAATTAACACTGGTATACAGCTGATCATGTCCACAAGACACATGATAAATCGGCCCCATAGACATTATGGCCTCTAGTTATGAAGCTCCGTACTTACCTGCCTTCGCCGGCCCCAATACGCTCGCCTAAGCTCGCCTCATATCGCCGCCACGGACCTGAATATGCTTGCCAAAGTTATCAATAAATCTGTCAAAAAGCCGTGCACCAAGTACGGGGCGATGAGCAGCGAACTGTGATAGTTATCAATCATCAATCTCGCTGCTCTTCGGGTTTTTTACAGCTTTATTGATACCCCTATCACTAAGCACTCACACTATACTATACTGTTCTACCCCCTATACCGGCGCCCCCGGAGCCCCCCACAACTAAATAAAGTTATTACCCCCTAAACTGCTGCTCCTAGACCCCGCCGCAACTATAATAAATATATTAACCGCTAAAACGCTGCTCCTGGACCCCGCCGCAACTATAATAAATATGTTAAACCCTAAACCGCTGCTACTAGACCCCGCCGCAACTATAATAAAAATGTTAACCCCTAAACCCGCTGCTCCTAGACCCCGCCACAACTATAATAAATATGTTAACCCCTAAACCGCTGCTCCCGGACCCCGCCGCCACCTACATAATACCTATTAGCCCCTATCCTGCCCCCCCATACCGCCGCCACCTGTAATAAATTTATTAACCCCTATCCTGCCCCCCTATACCACCGCCACCTATAATAAATTTATTAACCCCTATCCTGCCCCCCCTACACCGCCGCCACTATAATAAAATTATTAACCCCTAAACCTAAGTCTAACACTAACCCTAACACCCCTCTAACTTAAATATTAATTAAATAAATCTAAATAATATTACTATTATTAACTAAATTAATCCTATTTAAAACTAAATACTTACTTATAAAATAAACCCTAATATAGCTACAATATAACTAATAGTTACATTGTAACTATATTAAGAATTTATTTTTATTTTACAGGCAAGTTTGTCTATATTTTAACTAGGTACAATAGCTATTAAAAAGTTAATAACTATTTAATAGCTACCTAGCTAAAATAAATACAAAATTACCTGTAAAATAAAAACAAACCTAAGTTACAATTACACCTAACACTACACTATCATTAAATAAATTATTCCAATTTAAAACTAAATACTTACCTGTAAAGTAAACCCTAAGATAGCTACAATGTAATTAATAATTATATTGTAGCTATCTTAGGATTTATATTTATTTTAAAGGCAAATTTGTATTTATTTTAACTAGGTACAATAGTTATTAAATAGTTATTAACTATTTAATAACTACCTAGCTAAAAGAAATAAAAAATTACCTGTAAAATAAATCCTAACCTAAGTTACAATTAAACCTAACACTAAACTATCATTAAATAATTTAAATAAATTAGCTACCAATACCTACAATTAAATACAATTAAATAAACTAAACTAAATTACAAAAAACAAACACTAAATTACAGAAAATAAAAAAAAAATATTACCAAGTAACCAGCTCTTTTACCAGCCCTTAAAAGGGCTTTTTGCTGGGCATTGCCCCAAAGTAATCAACTCTCTTGCCTGTAAAAAAATACAACCCCCCCAACATTAAAACCCACCACCCATATACCCCTACTCTAACCCACCCAAACCCCCTTAAATAAACCTAACACTACCCCCTGAAGATCTCCGTACCTTGAGTTGTTTTCACCCAGGCGGGCCGAAGTCTTCATCCGATGGGGCAGAAGAGGACATCCAGACCGGCAGAAGTCTTCATCCTATCAGGGCAGAAGAGGACATCCAGACCAGCAGACATCTTCATCCAAGCGGCATCTTCTATCTTCATCCATCCGACGAGGAGCGGCTCCATCTTCAAGACCTCCGGCGCAGAACATCCTTCCTGCACGACGACTACCCGACGAATGGCTGGTCCTTTAAATGACGTCATCCAAGATGGCGTCCCTCGAATTCTGATTGGCTGATAGGATTCTACTATCAGCCAATCGGAATTAAGGTAGGAAAAATCTGATTGGCTTATGCAATGATTATTTTCTGTAATTTAGTGTTTGTTTTTTTGTAATTTAGTTTAGTTTATTTAATTGTATTTAATTGTAGGTATTGGTAGCTAATTTATTTAAATTATTTAATGATAGTGTAGTTGTAGGTTTAATTGTAACTTAGGTTAGGATTTATTTTACAGGTAATTTTGTATTTCTTTTAGCTAGGTAGTTATTAAATAGTTAATAACTATTTAATAACTATTGTACCTAGTTAAAATAAATACAAAGTTGCCTGTAAAATAAATATAAATACTAAGATAGCTACAATGTAATTATTAATTACATTGTAGCTATCTTAGGGTTTATTTTACAGGTAAGTATTTAGTTTTAAATTGGAATAATTTATTTAATGATAGTGTAGTGTAATGATAGTGTAGTGTTAGGTGTAATTGTAACTTAGGTTAGTTTTTATTTTACAGGTAATTTTGTATTTATTTTAGCTAGGTAGCTATTAAATAGCTACCTAGCTATTTAATAGCTACCTAACTATTTAATAGCTATTGTACCTAGTTAAAATATAGACAAACTTGCCTGTAAAATAAAAATAAATCCTAAAATAGTTACAATGTAATTATTAGTTATATTGTAGCTATATTAGGGTTTATTTTATAGGTAAGTATTTAGTTTTAAATAGGATTAATTTAGTTAATACGAGTAATATTATTTAGATTTATTTAATTAATATTTAAATTAGGGGGGTGTTAGGGTTAGTGTTAGACTTAGGTTTAGGGGTTAATAATTTTTTTATAGTGGCGGCGGTGTAGGGGGGCAGGATAGGGGTTAATGAATTTATTATAGGTGGCGGCGGTATAGGGGGCAGGATAGGGGTTAATAAATGTATTATAGGTGGCAGCGGTATAGGGGGGGCAGGATACGGGTTAATAAATTTATTATTGGTGGCGGCGGTATAGGGGGGCAGGATAGGGGTTAATACATTTATTATAGGTGGCGGCGGTATAGGGGGGGCAGGATAGGGGTTAATAGGTATTATGTAGGTGGCGACGGGGTCCGGGAGTGGCGGTTTAGGGGGTAATAAATGTATTTAGTTGCAGCGGTGTAGGGGGGGCAGTATAGGGGTTAATGAATTTATTATAGGTGGCAGCGGTATAGGGGGGCAGGATAGGGGTTAATAAATTTATTATAGGTGGCGGCGGTATAGGGGGGCAGGATAGGGGTTAATAAATTTATTATAGGTGGCGGCGTTATAGGGGGGCAGGATAGGGGTTAATACATTTATTATAGGTGGCGACGGTATAGGGGGGGCAGGATAAGGGTTAATAGGTATTATGTAGGTGGCGACGGGATCCGGGAGCGGCGGTTAAGGGGTAATACATTTATTTAGTTGCGGCAGTGTAGTGGGGGGCAGATTAGGGGTGTTTAGACTTGGGGTACATGTTAGTGTGTTAGGTGCAGATGTTTCCCATAGGAATCAATGGGATATCGGGCAGCAGCGAACATGAGCTTTCGCTATGGTCAGACTCCCATTGATTCCTATGGGATCCGCCGCCTCCAGGGCGGTGGATTGAAATCCAGGTACGCTGGCCCGGAATAGTGGCGAGCGTACCTGCTAGTAGTTTGATAACTACCAAAAGTAGTCAGATTGTGCTGAACTTGCGTTCGGAACATCTGGAGTGACGTAAGCATTGATCTGTGTCAGACTGAGTCCGGCGAATCGAAGCTTACATCACTATATTCTACTTTTGCCGGGCAGTAGGGCTTGATAACTAAGGCGAATCAGCCTCGCCACAAATACGCTGCTGAATTCCACTTAATGTAAATAATGCCATTTTGTATGACTTTTCTGTACACTTATGCTCACTGAGGCCTAGATTTGGAGTTTGGCGGTAGATGGACTGTTAACGCTACGCGGGCTTTTTTCTGGCCGCACCATAAAATTAACTCTGGTATCGAGAGTCCCAAAAAATGCTGCGTTAGGCTCCAAAAAAGGAGCGTAGAGCATTTTTACCGCAAATGCAACTCTCGATACCAGAGTTGCTTACGGACGCGGCCAGCCTCAAAAACGTGCTCGTGCACGATTCCCCCATAGGAAACAATGGGGCTGTTTGAGCTGTAAAAAAACCTGCAAAAAAGCAGCGTTCAGCTCCTAACGCAGCCCCATTGTTTCCTATGGGGAAACACTTCCTACGTCTGCACCTAACACCCTAACATGTACCCCGAGTCTAAACACCCCTAACTTTACACTTATTAACCCCTAATCTGCCGCCCCCGCTATCGCTGACCCCTGCATATTATTATTAACCCCTAATTTGCCGCTCCGTACACCGCCGCAACCTACGTTATCCTTATGTACCCCTAATCTGCTGCCCCTAACACCGCCGACCCCTATATTATATTTATTAACCCCTAATCTGCCCTCCCCAACATCGCCGACACCTAACTTCAATTATTAACCCCTAATCTGACGACCGGAGCTCATCGCTACTATAATAAATGGATTAACCCCTAAAGCTAAGTCTAACCCTAACACTAACACCCCCCTAAGTTAAATATAATTTACATCTAACGAAATTAATTAACTCTTATTAAATAAATTATTCCTATTTAAAGCTAAATACTTACCTGTAAAATAAATCCTAATATAGCTAGAATATAAATTATAATTACATTGTAGCTATTTTAGGATTAATATTTATTTTACAGGCAACTTTGTAATTATTTTAACCAGGTACAATAGCTATTAAATAGTTAAGAACTATTTAATAGTTACCTAGTTAAAATAATAACAAAATTACCTGTAAAATAAGTCCTAACCTAAGTTAAAATTAAACCTAACACTACCCTATCAATAAATTAATTAAATAAAATACCTAAAATTATCTACAATAAAACCTAACACTACACTATCAATAAATAAATTAAATACAATTTCTACAAATAACTACAATTACATAAACTAACTAAAGTACAAAAAATAAAAAAGAACTAAGTTACAAAAAATAAAAAAATATTTACAAACATAAGAAAAATCTTACAACAATTTTAAACTAATTACACCTACTCTAAGCCCCCTAATAAAATAACAAAGACCCCCAAAATAAAAAATTCCCTACCCTATTCTAAATTAATAAATTTAAAAGCTCTTTTACCTTACCAGCCCTGAACAGGGCCCTTTGCGGGGCATGCCCCAAGAAAATCAGCTCTTTTGCCTGTAAAAAAAAACATACAATATCCCCCCCCCAACATTACAACCCACCACCCACATACCCCTAATCTAACCCAAACCCCCCTTAAATAAACCTAACACTAAGCCCCTGAAGATCTTCCTACCTTGTCTTCAGCTCACCGGGTATCACCGATCGGTCGTGGCTCCGATATCTTCATCCAACCCAAGCGGGGGCTAGACATCCACTGAAGAAGTCCAGAAGAGGGTCCAAAGTCTTCCTCCTATCCGGCAAGAAGAGGACATCCGGACCGGCAAACATCTTCATCCAAGCGGCATCTTCGATCTTCTTCCACCGGTGCAGAGCGGGTCCATGTTGAAGCATCCGACGCGGATCCATCCTCTTCTTCCGGCGTCTCCCGACGAATGACGGTTCCTTTAAGGGACGTCATCCAAGATGGAGTCCCTCGAATTCAGATTGGCTGATAGGATTCTATCAGCCAATCGGAATTAAGGTATGAATATTCTGATTGGCTGATGGAATCAGCCAATCAGAATCAAGTTCAATCCGATTGGCTGATCCAATCAGCCAATCAGATTGAGCTCGCATTCTATTGGCTGTTCCGATCAGCCAATAGAATGCGAGCTCAATCTGATTGGCTGATTGGATCAGCCAATCGGATTGAACTTGATTCTGATTGGCTGATTCCATCAGCCAATCAGAATATTCCTACCTTAATTCCGATTGGCTGATAGAATCCTATCAGCCAATCGGAATTCGAGGGACGCCATCTTGGATGACGTCCCTTAAAGGAACCGTCATTCGTCGGGAGACGCCGGAAGAAGAGGATGGATCCGCTTCGGATGCTTCAACATGGACCCGCTCCGCACCGGTGGAAGAAGATCGAAGATGCCGCTTGGATGAAGATGTTTGCCGGTCCGGATGTCCTCTTCTTGCCGGATAGGAGGAAGACTTTGGACCCTCTTCTGGACTTCTTCAGTGGATGTCTAGCCCCCGCTTGGGTTGGATGAAGATATCGGAGCCAGAACCGATCGGTGATACCCGGTGAGATGAAGACAAGGTAGGAAGATCTTCAGGGGCTTAGTGTTAGGTTTATTTAAGGGGGGTTTGGGTTAGATTAGGGGTATGTGGGTGGTGGGTTGTAATGTTGGGGGGGTATTGTATGTTTTTTTTTTTACAGGCAAAAGAGCTGATTTTCTTGGGGCATGCCCCGCAAAGGGCCCTGTTCAGGGCTGATAAGGTAAAAGAGCTTTTAAATTTATTAATTTAGAATAGGGTAGGGAATTTTTTATTTTGGGGGTCTTTGTTATTTTATTAGGGGGCTTAGAGTAGGTGTAATTAGTTTAAAATTGTTGTAAGATTTTTCTTATGTTTGTAAATATTTTTTTATTTTTTGTAACTTAGTTCTTTTTTATTTTTTGTACTTTAGTTAGTTTATGTAATTGTAGTTATTTGTAGAAATTGTATTTAATTTATTTATTGATAGTGTAGTGTTAGGTTTTATTGTAGGTAATTTTAGGTATTTTATTTAATTAATTTATTGATAGGGTAGTGTTAGGTTTAATTATAACTTAGGTTAGGACTTATTTTACAGGTAATTTTGTTATTATTTTAACTAGGTAACTATTAAATAGTTCTTAACTATTTAATAGCTATTGTACCTGGTTAAAATAATTACAAAGTTGCCTGTAAAATAAATATTAATCCTAAAATAGCTACAATGTAATTATAATTTATATTGTAGCTATATTAGGATTTATTTTACAGGTAAGTATTTAGCTTTAAATAGGAATAATTTATTTAATAAGAGTTAATTAATTTCGTTAGATGTAAATTATATTTAACTTAGGGGGGTGTTAGTGTTAGGGTTAGACTTAGCTTTAGGGGTTAATCCATTTATTATAGTAGCGATGAGCTCCGGTCGTCAGATTAGGGGTTAATAATTGAAGTTAGGTGTCGGCGATGTTAGGGAGGGCAGATTAGGGGTTAATACTATTTATGATAGGGTTAGTGAGGTGGATTAGGGGTTAATTATTGTAAGTAGCTGGCGGCGACGTTGAGGGGGGCAGGTTAGGGGTTAATAAATATAATATAGGGATCGGCGGTGTTAGGGGCAGCAGATTAGGGGTACATAAGGATAACGTAGGTGGCGGCGCTTTGCGGTCGGCAGATTAGGGGTTAATTATTGTAAGTAGCTGGCGGCGACGTTGAGGGGGGCAGGTTAGGGGTTAATAAATATAATATAGGGGTCGGCGGTGTTAGGGGCAGCAGATTAGGGGTACATAAGGATAACGTAGGTGGCGGTCGGCAGATTAGGGTTTAAAAAAATTTAATCGAGTTGCGGCGATGTGGGGGGACCTCGGTTTAGGGGTGCATAGGTAGTTTATGGGTGTTAGTGTACTTTAGGGTACAGTAGTTAAGAGCTTTATGAACCGGCGTTAGCCCATAAAGCTCTTAACTCCTGCTTTTTTCCTGCGGCTGGAGTCTTGTCGTTAGAGCTCTAACGCTCACTTCAGAAACGACTCTAAATACCGGCGTTAGGAAGATCCCATTGAAAAGATAGGATACGCAAATGGCGTAGGGGGATCTGCGGTATGGAAAAGTCGCGGCTGAAAAGTGAGCGTTAGACCCTTACCTACACGACTCCAAATACCGGCGGTAGCCTAAAACCAGCGTTAGGAGCCTCTAACGCTGGTTTTCACGGCTAACGCCAAACTCCAAATCTAGGCCTGATTGTGTTGTAATTACAAGCTTCCTTAAAGGGACACTAAACACAAATTTTTTCTTTCGTGATTCAGATAGAGCATGAAAATTTAAGCAACTTTTTAATTTACTCCTATTATCAAATTTTCTTCATTCTCTTGGTATCTTTATTTGAAATGCAAGAATGTAAGTTTAGATGCCGGACCATTTTTGGTGAACAACCTGGGTTCTTGCTGATTGGTGGATAAATTTATCCACCAATAAAAAAATGCTTTCCAGAGGTCTGAACCAAAAAAAAAAAAAAAAAAGCTTAGATGCCTTATTTATCAAATAAAGATAGCAAGAGAACGAAGAAAAAAATTATAATAGGAGTAAATTAGAAAGTTTCTTAAAATTGCATGCTCTATCTGAATCACGAAATAAAAAAATTGGGTTCAGTGTCCCTTTAATAGAAAGATGGGGAGGGGGGAATTGAACTTTAAAAAAAAAAAAAAAAAAAAGACTTAGAGCTTGTGAAAATAAATGTTTATTTGTATGAACAAACATTTATAATATAACATAAAACCCAGCTAAACTTTTGGTTAGTTATATTTCTATTGATTTATCATTGTGGAGAATTATTCTTTCTGACGCAGAATGGTAACTTGTTGCACTCTCACAGCATGACAATTGATATAGATATTAAACAAGTTTGATTTGTTCTTACTTATTGAATTTCACTGCACAGGATACAATATCCTGTACTGCTGTTTTCAGATGTTTAGTATTCAGTATTCTCTTCTTCTGTTGTATCTACTTCAGAATTTGACAAAAACCTTAGAGAATATGACGTCAATAACTCACCTTAGGGGACTCTGCTCAAACAGAAATGTCCTTCTGTTGTAAACCTAAAGAAAGGAATATTACTCTCCTACAGAAAAAAATATGCAACCATTAAAAAAGATAAATGATGTCATTTAATATGTGTTTTTCCTACAGGTATCAGGCTATATCCTCTTTAATTAGATGATCCTGGAACAATTATATCAGAATAAAACTATGTGACTAATGTATGAAAGTTATGTACAGTATATTTATGCTATCTAGTTTGATAAACTTCTTCATAACCTGAAAAGTGCATTAATCCTTACAAATATCAGCATACAAGAGCATTTAAAATTTTAATTTTGTTTTTAAAAATGTCATTTATTTGCAGTCCTGAGGCACACCCTTCAAAAAAATATTCTTTGCTGTGGCCTATTAGAGACAGCTATAAATGAGCTCCAGCACATATCAATTATTTACTACATAGGATGTCAGTGGGTCAGGGCTCCTATTTCCATAAAATGTATTCTAGCATTTCTGAAGCAGTGGAGAAAACCACAATTTTAATTACAGGAAAAGCAGACAAAATAAATTATTATGGTGCATTGCAAAATTGTGTATAACCGTTCAGGAGACAGTCTTTTGGGGCAATGGTAGGAAGTTAGAAACAACTACCCTTGACCCAGGAATCAGGTATCCTGGACGTGGAGAACTACTGTGGGTTCAGGAACTGGAAATTGAACATATATGCAAATACTAATATATTCAGACCCCTTAGAAAACAAGTAGTAATGAGTCTCAGAGTATATGACCACAGACTTAATGCAGAAATTGATCATAGGTAACCGAGATATGTTGCAGGGTTCAGTGTAGCCAATACAGCAATAGCAGATGTTACCGGTCTCATGCATGGGCAAATGAAAAGGCAGTAACTGTAGAATAATGAGAAGCAAAAGTAGTTATTATTCTGTCACTTTCTTTTCTTTATTTCCAATTCCGGACAGAATGTCACTTCCCTCCTCATTACAGCATCATGCGCCACCTACAGGCTGCTTACAGAACACCTTTTACATGACTCATAGAAACTTCAAACAGAAAAAAATGTTTTTGGGGTATATTTTTCTAATAATTTCCACAATCTAATTTTCAGTCCATCACACTCTCCCCTCCTTCGTTATGATGACTCCTAGCATCAATACTCAGTCAGTCTATAGTCTCTTAGTCAGTCATCTAACAAGTCCAGAATAGAAAGGTATTGGTTGCCACCAAGGAACTGCATTAACTACCTGGTAAATCATTGGACTGCCTGGGATTATGTAAATTTGCACTGTGTTAATCTGACTTTGTCTGTAAATTGGCTGACCTAATGTGTCATACGTCAAAATGTCTTTAGGCTTTGCATGTCTGTTTGATCTTCTCACAGAATCTGGTTCTTCTCCATCACTGTTCACCAGTTGCATTTCATGTCTTACAGGTAATGCTTGACTTGGCAGAGGCAATTATTTTGGTTGTAGCCTAACCATTTCCTTTTCCTGAATCTGGTAGCCAGTCTCTATCATGTCTTCCTCTTCATATACTGGTTCTAATGTTGTTGTTGTTATAGGATTGAACTCTTTTGTGGAAGATCTTAATGGAGGTATATGTTCAGTTTGAGACTTTTGTTGAGGTTCAGGATGGTCATTGTTTACTGTAGTCGCTGGTAGGTAAGGATAGTACCATTCTTCCTCATCTGAGCATTCCATCCTCCTGGTCCATATCTGTCTCTGTGTCTTTTCTCTTACCCACTTGTCTTTATCTTCACTGGCACTTTTGGAATGCAGTCTTCAACAGGTAAGCCATTCACTGGTAGTAAAATATTTATGTGCAATACTCAAATAGTCTTTTTACCAGTTTCAGATTGGGTCTTGTACACAGGCCCATCTTTGATCCTTTCAACCACTCTGTGCACTGATTTTTCCCAGTATGGGCAAAGATTACCCGGACCTCCTCTTTCGTACTAACACTCGATCACCAGGTTGAAGAGGTACTCATTTCACCTTCCTATCATAATACTTTTCCTTTAGCAGATTATTTTTTCGTTATTTTTGGATGCAATGTTGTAAGCTTCTGGATTCTCGATGCCCACTTCTGAGCAAACGTCGGTTGACTTTGTGTATCTTTTTTTTATTTTATATTAAGCATCAGATCAATTGGCAACTGGGGAGATCTTCCATACAGTAAAAAGAATGGTGAGTATCCAGTGGCTTCATGTCTGGTACAATTATACGCATGAACCAGATGTGGAAGATGTTCTTTCCATTCAGACTTTTTCCCTTCCTCCACTTGTGGTGATTGAACCCATAGGTGCTCTTTCAGGAATGTTTGGACACTTCTGTTTGATGCAGTTGCACTTCTTGAGCACATGTTCATCAATTTCACAGCCTCAATGTAATCTCTCTGGTGATCTGTGAGCTTCCATAAAATGTGGATCTGTGAGCTTCACAGGATATTATGAAAGTGTATATGCATCTGAATTCTGTTTACCTGGCCTGTATTTTATATCAAAGTTGAAGTCGGCCAACTCGCCGACCCAGCAATTACCCACAGCATTTAATCTGGCGGTACTCAAGACATATGTCAGTGGATTGTTGTTTGTGTACTCCGTAAATGTTGGAGCATTGTACATGCAATCTCTGAATTTGTCACAGATTGTCCACTTGAGAGCTAAAAACTCAAGTTTGCCAGAATGTAGGTGGTAGTTGCGTTCTGCTGGAGTCAATGTTCAAGAGCCAAATCCAATAACACAAAGTTGTTGTTGATAAAGTACAGCACCTAGACCATCATTGGACGCATCAATGTGCAACACAAAGGGTCAGTCAAAATCAGGGTATGCCAGGATTGGATTGGTAAGCATATCAACAAACCTCGATACAACAGTTTGGGGTCTGGGCGTCCACTGGATCAGTGTTTTGGATGGCATTTGTGCTTTTTTCCCACTTTTTGTCTTCTGTCTGCCTTGATCATTTTTGGTGTTTTTTATCACAGACTCTTCCTCAGGGTTCTGCGAGAGTTCAAAAAGTGGCCTAGCAAGTTGAGAGAAATCTTGAATGAAGGAACTGTAATAGCTCAGAAACCATAACAAAGATCTGACTTTTCCAACTGCTTTTTGTTCTTTCTTTTTCAGTTGTAATACAGCTTCAAGATTGTTTGGGTCACTTTTAATGCCTTCTCCTGAAACCATCCGACCAAGGTATCAAATCTGCTGTTTGAAAAGTTCACACATCTTTATTTGGAGTTTGATGCCATACTCACATATTTGGCAAAGCACTTGCTTAAGGTCATCAACATGCTCATGAAAGGTTTTGGAGTAAAAAAGTACATTGTCCAGAAATGGGAAACAACATTTGTCTCTGATGCCCTCTAGCACACTCTTCATGCACCTCTGAAAGGCTGCAGGGGCTTTAGTTAGCCTAAACAGACTATGCTTTCACTCATAGAGTCCCCATGGAGTGCTGAAAGCAGTCATATGTCTTGACTCCTCATCCACAAAGCCTTGATGATAAGCACTACCCTAGAAAAGGATAAAGAACCAAGTAAATCCTCCTAGACTATCCGCAAATCTTGTATTCTAGGTAGTGGGTGTCTGTCTGAAACAGTCTTTCGATTTAACTCCTGAAAGTCAACACATAGCCGTAAGCTACTGTCCTTCTTTCAGACACAAACAACTGGTGATGAGTAAGCAGAGGAAGATTTCTTTATCCAACCTCGGTCAAGGAGGTTTTGGACATTCTCTTTAACTTCCTTGTACAGGGATTATGGAATTAAATTGTAACATTTCTGAATGGGAGAGTCATCTTTCAAATGTATCTTGAATTTCAGATTTGGAATGCATCCTATATCTCCATCATCTTGAGCGAAGACATCTGATTCGTCATATAGCATCTGTCTGACTATCTCCTATTTTTGTGTTGAGAGATGTTCTAAATTCACAGATGGGTGCCATTTAACGTTTTTGTTAATAGGTAACTGACTCCCACTATCCACTTGAATGAACTGATTTACATGAACCACACTTTCCTTCTGGTTATTTCCTTTTACAACACCATCAATTAAGATGAAGGGTAGGACTTCAGATGCTGGAATAATGGTACCCAACACTGTTCTTGGAGGAAGGTAAATGTCATGTTGAGTGTGATTCAGGACAGGAATCTTCAAAACTTTAGAAACACCACTTGGCACATCTATCACCGTAGGAAACAGTTCAAGGCCATCTTGGACTGGACATTCTGGAAGGGGTTCAAATGGCATGACTCCGCCTTCAGGCCATGTTCTAATTCTGCATTTGATTTTGCAAAGCTCACCTCTGCTAATCGTGAGTCCTTTCTTCCCCACTTTGATCACTCAAATGTTAGACATTTCTTCTGAATCTGTTACTTGACAACATTGACAATGTTGTTAGCTATTCTCTGTCTTACTTTCATAGCTTCACTCAGCAGAATAGTCAGGTCCTGAGTACTATTTGACTGGTCACTGTTTTCGCAGATCAATTCTTCAATGACGTTAAACCCAAAAAGTGGATTGTCATTACAATAGTCGCTCACCAGCATTGGCACATGAATGGCAAAGTTCCCATATCCATTACTTTTGAGTACAAAAAGTACTTCAATCCATCCAACAAATGGAATGACAGAGCCATTGCCGGCAATGATGTGTAGCTTGCTGTCAGAAAGTAAATCCTCTATAGGCTTTATGGAAACATCTGGAAGAAACGTTCTTATCCATGTCTCTCCCACCATGCTAACTTGAACTCCTGTCTCCAACAGGATTTTAACAAGAACACCATTCATCCAACATAACAGCATACATTTTCTGCCAATCAGTTGTGCTATTGTTTTGATGACTTACTTTTTATTAGAATTGAATTTGTTGAACTGTGAGTAGACCCACTATTTACCTTAGCATGGGACAGATGATTTGGAGTGGTCACTGGTTGTCCCGCACCAGTGACTGTCTGCCGTTTCCCACCTTTGTTCTCTTCTTTAAGCAGCCAACCAATCTGTGTCCTGCCTGGCCACAGTGGAAAGAATGGCAGCAATCCTGATTTCCTAGTTGGATCCAGGCATCACATCTGTGCTTGCTTTTGGCTTTATCTGAAGCTTGAACATTTGTTAATAGCATAGCAGTTTGATTTTCAATTGTGGCAGTACGTCTTATCTTTTCAAAGTTTTTTGTGAGAGCAGAAACCTGAGCTGCCAGTTCCACTAAAAACAGTGTGATTTGGTCTAACTTCTCCATCAACTCTCTTTTTGAAATGTCTCGTTTTTCTCACTATCCTCTTACTCCTGGGATGAACTAACAGTCAGAAGCTTGTGTATATGTACAGTGTTTAGACGTTTCTGCTTCTCTGTTTCTTCATTGGCTGATTTTGTGACCTGCTCAATGGATAAAGTTGTCAGTCACTGTTAAGTCAGAGATGTCATGCTTAATGTCCAGTCTAATATTATATTTTTTTCTAGTTTAGCCCCTGATACAGTGTATGAAGGAATACCCCCTGCACCAGGCTTTTGTGATAGTTAAACTCTGACCCACCATGTTGAGATGCAGAAATAACTTTTTGTTTTAATCCCACTAACCTGTAGACAAACTGCTAGGGTGTTTCTTTATCTAGCTGTTTAGCATTGCTAATCTCTTGAAGCAACTCAGTACAACTTTGTTCTCTCATATGTGACTTCAAAAACCTTTTCAATTCTGCAACAGTGAGATCATCTTTGTTAGTCAACATGTCTTTAAAGTTACCTGGTTTGATCATTCTTAACACTGTGCATATGATTTCAGATTCAGAGAATTGTTCTTTCAGACCCTCATAAATTTGTCTACATACACTGTTGTAACTCATGTCTGAACCACAATCTGAAATTACACCACCATGCATTTTGAATTCTCTGCATGGCAATAAAGCAGCAACATCAGTTAGTCTAACCATCCCAGATACCTGTTCTGTTATTGAGGACTCATTGCTTGCCTCTTTGTTACTGTTCACAATGTCCATGACTGGTGTACTCTCCTTGTTGGTTTTCAGTTCATCAATTTTGTCTTTGATGATAAGTAAACAAGACATACCTTGATCTTCTAACCTTTTCAGCTGATCACTTCTCATGCAGTCCACAATAAATTTAACAAGTTCAGGTTTGTTGGTACCGGTCACTGCTGGAACTTGAATGTCTCTTTCATCTTCCAGTGAAAGAGCGAGTCTATGAAGCCGTTCTTCACTAAGCAGACTAATTTATTGTTTGTTTGTTTTTTAATTAAAAAAAGTCATATTGTCATAATAAAACATTAACAGCTATTTCTCTTTAATGGATGCCATGAACCTACTTCAAACTCCGCACTCAGCACCATAATTCAATTTGTTGCAGTCATAAAATGTATATATTGTCCTTCCTGTGGGAAACATTAACAAACTGAGCTTCTAGTTAACAACATGCTGGGCCATTTTTTTGTTGTTGGTTAAAAATGCTTGATAAACTAGAATTCATTAAATAAATAAATACATAAAACACAAATATTTTTTATAACAAGTCTGTTTTATTCTAGCTAATAAGTTACATCAATTTTGAGCCACATGCCATTTTTATGCTGTGTTAAGAGTGATGGAGTTTGTGTTTGTTAAATGTTTATTTTCTAGTATAGTCTATGCAGGGGTGGAAAAAAAAGTGTAATACAAGCAATTGAAAATAAAAGGCATTTTTTTTTAAAAAAATGAACTAGTTTAAAATGTAAACAGAAAACTCACAGACATTTTGATTGACAAAGAGGAAGATGAGTTATATTGCTAAAATGAAATGTTCATTATGACTGCACAATTATACATTATGGATTAAAGGGATATAATAATCAGAATTTACGCATTTCACTTTTGAATAGACATATTTTTGGAATATACTTATATTATACAGGCATATGTATTGAATTTTGTGCAATAGATAGATAGGTCCTAAGGATCCACCACCTTTGGTTTTCAGTCTAGCTTACAGCTTGTAACAAATTGTTTTTGTTGATAAATATTGTATGGTTGTAGCTATCATCTGATTAAAAATCAGACAGTGGGGGGGCGTGTCCGGGCCAGGGCCTAAGATGGCTGCTAAATTGGGAGCTCTCTAAAGTAAAATTACAATCCGCCTTGTAATTAAGATATTTTCATTCATCCAGACAGAAACTGATTCTCATGAAGTAGAGAGCACTTTGCAGGACTGGAATATATTTATATTTATAGAAAAAGAAGCTTCCCAAACCCGACCACAGGGATTTCTTGGCGGCCTACAAGGAAGGAAAACCCAGCACCCCCCCCCCCCCCGGGGAACCGGGGTAAGCAGAGTAAGAACTGTACCTCTGCACTCACTCAGAGTGATATCTATATCCACCTCCATTAAGCCACCATGGAAGATTTATACCTCGTTGTTAATGCTTTGATGGAGAAGCGGGAAGCATTGATATGCGAGAGAGCTGACCGAATAGTTGCGCAACAGTCTCTGGGGGAAACCGCACCTGAATATAGTGAAGCATCACAGAGCGATCTGCCACTATTCCCACCCCATAGTCCAAGCCCTAAGGGCGAAGGAAAGCAAGCACGGAACATACCCGAAGTTATCCCACTTGCCTCAGCTTCAGAGCGGCATGAGCGGAGGGCGCCTGATTGCGCTGGGAGGGACCGGAGCCTTAAAGATGCGAACCGGCACCTCTTGGTCTCGTGCGATCAGTGGCACTACCTGCATGAGGGCCAAATATGGAGTCCTGGTCCGGGACCGGCCCTGTTCGCTGCCTGGGGAGATGCGGCCGGCCTCCCTGGGCGGTGGATGGAGCATCCTGGCATGACCTCCCCTACGTATCACAGCAGCCTATTCTGGGAGTTCCACGGCTGGCTTGAGGGCGAGATACGTCCCTCCTGCCCGCTCAGCTGTCCTAGCACCGTGGAGACCGGGAGGTCTTTAATTTTTCCTTGCGGCTACGATCCGACAGGTATTGAGTGACAGTACAATAATATGAGATAAGGTTGGACTCCTAGTTCCGACATTAGAGACCTCACCCTTCCCTGCATCGAGAACTTGGGCCTCCTCATATAAACTGTGTACGCTGATGTTTGCCATGCTGGCTCTGTTACCCGTGTTCATTTGACAGCAACCGTTTATTTAGAACCCTGGGTCTATGCTCCCCTGCTTAATATGTCTAACTGTTATGCTTGGTAAATGGAGGGTGAAAGTACTATAATACATGAATATACCTGCTAGCTTAGTAATGTACAGTGTGCTTATATTGACGCATAGGCGTATATTTCTGTTTGTTTAGATAGATATTTGTAACACTGTTATACTAACTATGCTTTTTTTTTATATAAGAAGGGTACAAAACATTAGAGCAATCTTTATATTCCCCTCTAGGGTTAAATCTGATATAGCATCCCAGCAGAAAACTATGGAATTCATATGGGTCAGTAGTGAAATGTGTGCAGCATGTGGAGATTTTAGTGTGGAGATGCATTTTTAACATTGGTTATAGCTATATTATCTTTATCTAAATTTTGAGTATAATGGTTCTAATATATCTCAGAGGCTTTAAAAGGGACCTATATAACTAACCCTACTGCTCTACAGAACAAAACATATGCAATTTACACTAGTAATTTTCTTGGTTTTTAATCTGGTTTATGTTCTGATGTGATTGTATGGACACATAGAGGACTGCTTCCTATTAGATAGAAAATTTACATGAGAGTCAGGCCGTAGGAGGAATACCACCTGTTAATTTACTTTCTGCTGTCCAAATGAAAATGTACCCTATATTATCTTTATCTAAGTTTTGAGTATAACAGTTCTAACATATCTCAGAGGATCTAAAGGGACCTATATAACTAATACTAATGCTCTATGAAACAAAACTTATGCAATTTACACTATTAATTTTCTTGTTGTTGATCGGATTTATGATCTGATGTGATTGTATGGACACATGAAGGCCTGCTTCCTATTACCTAGAATATTTACATGAGAGTCAGGCCGCAGGAGGGCAACCACCTGTTAATCCACTTTCTGTTGTCCAAATGTAAATGTACCTATATATAAAAAGAGGTGCCGCGCATGGCTGTATATAATTTCTAAGGTTAAAGATGTATTACTGTTCACAGACTCTAAGACAGGCCTCCTGTACTAGATATGTAAGAATTAATGTATGTTGAGAGGCGTGTTGCCATGACAGATTTATGAATATGTTATGTATGTTATTGCTACCTCAATAAAAACTACTTTAAAAAAAAAATCAGACAGTGTTTAAAGGAAACTATCTAAAAACAGAGGAGTATCTGTTAAGATGTTACATGAATATTATATGGATCACAGAGTTCTGATGTCTGGCAAGTCATCTCGTTTATTGGGGTTCTGTGGTGTCAGGTATCATTCTCTCAGTTTAGAACTACTCTGGGGATATTTCTTAGTGGTGGTCTTGTTGGGAGAACTGGAGTTGCTATATACAAATAATGAGTTGCTACATTTCCTAAGCATGTATTTTATTGGACTGTAAGATTAGCTGACATTATATAATATTTAGGAATTATCAGTCTCATTATCACTTGTGTCTATTTGTTAATATAGTTTATGATTGTTTATATGAAAAAAAAACTTCTAGATGATTTAAGTGATGTTGTTAGGGATCAAGTGCTTTAGAGCAACATTATTGATTTTGATATTCTTTGTAACCACAGCACATATAAATACTACATTTACTTATTTGAGTTGATTTTAGGATATATGTTACCACGGTAACCCTCCAATCTGAACTGAAAGCTGTTCTTTGTTGGATATCCTATGTGAAATTGAATTCCAACTTACTTTGAAAAAGACCTTATTGTGCTAAGACCTGGTTACAGTTAAAGTTTACTGCAGTGGGTAGAGGTGGTGGGTTCCTGCCAGTATTATTGATAGAAACATGGATTTTTGATGACAGATAAGAAACAGGAAGCCTATTAAGTCTGTCAATGTTTCATTCTGTAGTTTGAGCTTAATTAGTTACTAGGATAGCATCAGTTATGTGGCATATTGTCACTAACAGCTATCTGAGTGAGATCCAGTTACTAAATTGAAGCTGCTAGGAAGAATGTACTTGTTAGATTTTTTTTTTCTTTTAAAGCTGTTCCATTTTATTGATCATGTCCTTTTTTTCGGTTCCTATCTGTTACAAATGTATTGGTGCACATGGCGTGTATGATATTTTGTGTGACGTTTATTTCAAACCAAGTATTTCTGCACAACCATTTCCTACCTCTGGCTTGTTTCACCTTGTATAAAGGAGCAATGCTTTCCCCCAGTCACCAAGTAAATACTTTTTAGTTTTTACAAAATATATGAGTTATTTTTTGGCAAGAATGGCCTTACTATAGTTTAGGTATTTATGTGTAGTGTGATAGGAGCGCCTAAAGGTGGATTCCTGCTGCTAAAAAAGTTCTTCCCTCAAAGAGAACTAAATGGTGGATAAGAAGAAAAAATGGGGTTTATTTAGCAGCGCTAAAAAAAGCTAGGAAATGATGATACCAATCTAATTTATGTTTTATACAATCTATTTTATTTAAAAATTCTTATAACACATAAAAACAACAGCAAATGCTTTTCCTAATTAATAAAGGGACGTCTCCCTTATACAACACTTATAAAAACAGACTAGAACCATATAATCCTAGAATTTAAGGTATAAAGGAATTAATTCTATAGATAACATATGGCAAGCAACAAATTTCTAAGATAAATGGTGAATTAAATATTTAAAAGGCACAAATGTATCAATCCTAATAGCTTTACAGTTCTTCAGTAACAAATTCAGTTATAAAGTTACACAGTTACTTTCCTTGGACATATAATTGGCTCAGGTGTGCTGGATAGTTAAAAAGGCAAAAAACAGCCAATATTCTGATTTAGGTGCCAAAGCAATCGTGGTTAATGGAAATGGTTAATTTAACAGATGAATACCTTGATGTCTTTAAAGTTCAGTTTGCGTGTTTTAAAAAACGTAGTGCAAATTAGTGTAGAGGTACCTTAATCTGTCCTGGTTGCAACCGCTGATTATCTTCACTGTGAGGGATTCACAGACTGTTTGTTCCTGGTGTTTCTGATAAGTCACCTGACCTTCTCTTTGATTCAGAGGTCAGGGGTGATGATCCGTTCTGGTGATGTAGTTATCCTTTTTTTGTTTTCCTTTCTTCTTATAGCCCAAATATTGTTTTCATCTGGGTTCCCTCAGACTTCTTAAGGTTTGAAGAAATCTTTGGTCAGTGTTTAGCAGTAACACCGTATTCCCTGAAGTTACCAAAGGTAGATTTTAACTTGCAGGGTCAGGAGAAAAGTTTAAAGTTGCAGGGTCACACAGCTTTGTGACAGTAGTAAATGAAGTTTAGTAGAGTGTAGCAGGTCCCATTCAACGCGTTTCACCCTTCTGGGCTTTATCAAGAAATCCTGCTACACTCTACTAAACTTCATTTACTACTGTCACAAAGCTGTGTGACCCTGCAACTTTAAACTTTTCTCCTGACCCTGCAAGTTAAAATCTACCTTTGGTAACTTCAGGGAATACGGTGTTACTGCTAAACACTGACCAAAGATTTCTTCAAACCTTAAGAAGTCTGAGGGAACCCAGATGAAAACAATATTTGGGCTATAAGAAGAAAGGAAAACAAAAAAAGGATAACTACATCACCAGAACGGATCATCACCCCTGACCTCTGAATCAAAGAGAAGGTCAGGTGACTTATCAGAAACACCAGGAACAAACAGTCTGTGAATCCCTCACAGTGAAGATAATCAGCGGTTGCAACCAGGACAGATTAAGGTACCTCTACACTAATTTGCACTACGTTTTTTAAAACACGCAAACTGAACTTTAAAGACATCAAGGTATTCATCTGTTAAATTAACCATTTCCATTAACCACGATTGCTTTGGCACCTAAATCAGAATATTGGCTGTTTTTTGCCTTTTTAACTATCCAGCACACCTGAGCCAATTATATGTCCAAGGAAAGTAACTGTGTAACTTTATAACTGAATTTGTTACTGAAGAACTGTAAAGCTATTAGGATTGATACATTTGTGCCTTTTAAATATTTAATTCACCATTTATCTTAGAAATTTGTTGCTTGCCATATGTTATCTATAGAATTAATTCCTTTATACCTTAAATTCTAGGATTATATGGTTCTAGTCTGTTTTTATAAGTGTTGTATAAGGGAGACGTCCCTTTATTAATTAGGAAAAGCATTTGCTGTTGTTTTTATGTGTTATAAGAATTTTTAAATAAAATAGATTGTATAAAACATAAATTAGATTGGTATCATCATTTCCTAGCTTTTTTTAGCGCTGCTAAATAAACCCCATTTTTTCTTCTTACTATAGTTTAGATCACTTTTTCTAATATGTGTGTATGTATGTTATCTAACTGGATGTACAATCCATCGCATTTCTAGTTAAGTCTTGATTGAAAACTGGGTTATTGACTAAATCATTATTTGGTTTCCTGGGAGCAGCTTTAGGATAGGTTCACTTGCTTTTCCGTATTCAGTATTCTCACTAACTTTTATTAGTTTAGTATATTTGCATCTTTAAAGGCAGATTTTAGATACAAGGTCCTACAAATGGTTCTTTCTAAAACCTAGATGTGTTTCGCCCCCTCTATCCATCGTGTGGAGCTACTAGCTTTGCATCATATGTCACTCTGATATATCATAGATTAAACTATAGATACATAAAATACATTTCTTCACACTCAAAATAGTGACATGCAAAGGACCTCTTAGGCTTTCAATGTGTTTGTCATGTTTCCTGTGTTTACATTGATCGCCAGAACTATGTCTATGGAAATGTTCCTTTTTTTTTTACTTTGCCGTATAGGAAATGAAGCTGGCAGGAAGTGGAGGGATATATTTTAAAGACACCTGGCACATTTATTCAAATACCATGTAACTATTCTGAGCCAGAGAAATGTTTTGTTATACAGAAAGGGATATTTTAATTTTGAAAAGATAATTTAATTGATTCTTTAAGTCAATTATTTGGCATTCAGATGCCTATTGAAAAACAAATGTTCATTTATATATTTATCCTTAAGGTACGAAACATAAATAATAGAGATAACATAACTATTTGTTCAGTGATTTAAACAAAAGGGGCCTAGAAATGGTATAGTTATGAGTCAAAAGGTTTACATTGGTTCAGTGTTTTTGTTTAGTTATAAAGACGTCTCCAGCGAGCTTCATTTTATATAAAATATCCTCTGAACACATTTCATCTGTGTCTAAACTGAATCAAAAGGAGTAATTATTTATCTTTAATGATCATTGATATATTGTTTATAACAACCCAGAAGTTGAGAAATGAATTTAAAATGTATAAGTCAGCAAAAATTATTTAGAATCTAGCCACAAATTGTTTAGGCGCCAGACACGTTTGTTTGCAAATTCAAGTATAAAAAAAACATGGTAGCAAAATTCTATGAACTGTCATCAATCATTTGACACTATATATTATATGCATCTATGAATTTATCATATCAAATTCCATTTCATTTTATATACAATCTATGTGCTTTTTGACAGCTGTATTCAAAAGATATTGCTTCTTTTAGCAGAATGTTGAAATGAGTCTATGATCAACCAATTTCCTTTATAAACTTCATAAGACTCTGATCTCAAAATGGTTAGACCTCAGTTACAACGTACTGATATCTCTAAGTTGGGCCTTATGTCATTTATTATCTGTTTTCATGCAAGTATAGTCTTTTTTTTTAATTTCTTCAAAACTAATATATCTGCCCTGACATGCTCTGACAACAAATGTTGCTGGTCAAACCTCAATATCAATTTCTTTGAAGTTTAAAATTAAGTAATCATTTTCCCAGCATCTTACAAATGAGTGAACAATCACAGGCATATCTGACAGTGAATTTAATAACACTGGTTATCTTTAGCACAATGGCAAAGTCACATACTAATTAAAAAGTTAAGAATCTAGCGTTTGAAATAAATTACACTTTGTTAAATTAAGTTTGGAAGGGTATTTTTTTTCCAGATATGCATGACTTTCAATGACTTTGGATTATTTTATAGATTACTCAGCTCTTTACTTTATTTTTATTTTTTTTAATATATATATATATATATATATATATATATATACTGTATACACACACATATATAGTAATTTATTTTGTTTATTATTTATTTTTGTTATGAGGTAATACATATTAGATTTATGTTTGATTATGCTATTAACTTTCTACAATTTAAGTTGTTACAAACATTTTATACATATGTGTGTGTGTGTGTGTGTATATATATATATATATATATATATATATATATATATACATGCAAAATAAATTCTGCACTCACAGGTCTTTTTCAAACACAAGTACAAGTACTTTAATGTGAAACGTTTTCGGGGATTTAGTCTGGAGATGGTGCTTAAAAAAAGCACAGGACATACCATTTGATGTTTTGAACTTTATTGAATAAACAAGTTTTTTTGAAGCACCATCTCCAGACCAGCCATCCTTTTTTTTTACTTCTCTCTCTCTCTCTCTCTCTCTCTCTCTCTCTCTCTCTCTCTCTCTCTCTCTCTCTTTCTTTCTCTCTCTCTCTCTCTATATATATATATATATATATATATATATATATATATATATGTCTATATTTATATATATATTCAAAGAAAGGAAGGCACTCACCGGATTTAACAAAGGGGAAATATTTTATTCCTTTACCATAGTGTTTCGGGGTATTACCCCCGTTATCAAACAGACAACCAGACCCGTCATAACACAGATCCTTAAATACCCTCTCACCTCAATCACCAAGTGCAGGTGTTGCTTAGCACGGAGCGTGCATCATCAAGCAGCGCCCGTATCCTAGCACCCAATGGTAAATAAAAACTATGTGACAATCTAAGTGTATATATGCTAAACTTTAAACATTAAAAACAATATTACTGAGATCAGATCTAGCATTGCCTCGTAAGAGACCTACTATGTAAACAGACTATATATCTAACCTAATATGCAATATGCATCAATGTCTTGGAGCCATAACTGTTAAAAGCAGACCCGGAAGTGGAAATGACATAAGACTGTATACGCTCAATAGGAGCGATATTCCAGAGAAATCATTCTGCTGTTAATGGCTCCCCAGTTACCACTGCACTGACATGTAACCGGCATAAACATGCCTATCAAAAATTGTTACTATGTCGACTATCCTGCATGACAAAACAATTGCATAAACTTGATATGTCTAATCTCGGCTTATCAGTATCGCAGACAGACATAAGGAGGCTTTACTATGTCATTACATGGGTACTCAGCCTTACTATGCATTAAGCAAATTCAAAAGAACAAAACAAGACAAAAAAGATACGATAAACAAAAAACTAGAAATACATAGAAACTAAAAATAAGAAATAAAAGAAATGTAAATAAATAAACATAATAGAAAGGTAAAAAAGAGAAATAAAAAATAATAAAGACACAATACGAAAAAAATAAATACAAATGAAAACAAAACATAAATAAATATAAAAAATAAGCATAAAAATAAATATAAAAAAGAGTAAATTAAAAATTCATACATACAAATACAAAACAATGAGCACAAAGAGCTCATAGACGACACAGGAGACCACATATAACAAGAGCAGGGAACACCACATACAATGGAATGAAGACAAACATAGATGTAACATAAAAAGTTCTAAGGAAAAATACTGAATGACATCTTCCTAGCTATTGAGCTCTGGTCACAGGATTATAGTAAGCTATGCCACTCGAGTTTTGTGTTCAACCCTTTGGAGATTATAGTCTTCAACTCAAAAGTCCATCTTGTCTCCCTTTAAGGAGCATCCTATTCCTGTCTCCACCTCTGCTCATCTCCGGTCTATGGTCGATAATTATGTAGCGAAGATCCGCCACATTGTGTCCTTGCTCCTGGAAATGTCTGGCCACAGGTTGATTTGATTCCCCTTTCTTAATGGCTTGTCTGATGGCGCTCCTATGATTAGCCATCCTTCTCCTCAGGTTATCACAGGTCTTACCTACATAGAATAGGCTGCATGAACAATGTAGCAGATAAACAATGTAGGGGGTCGTGCAGGTTACCCTATGATTGTGATATTATTTCTTATTATATCTTGAGTGGTTAAAATATGTCCCTGTAGATATCCCATTACAGGTAGTACAGCCACCACATTTAAAGCATCCGGGTTTCAATGACTGTCTATTGAGCCAATTCTTGGAATAGC